>NW_018407235.1:13856-27100 GCF_002113885.1 Mizuhopecten yessoensis | reverse complement strand
ACTGAGCATTTGACTTATCAGTACAGATTTGTTTCTATACAGATGCAATTTCATTGGTTTTTATTACGATTTGTTGATAATTTAAATGAAAAAAAATAGACTTTTTTTTTTTCTTTTTTTTTTTAAATAATTGATTGATACATCACTAGTCATAAAAGAAACAATAAAATATTCATGTATGTCGAAATCAACAATGATACAACTAACACAAGTTTTAACTCCATTGTTTAGCAACGTTGTTAAATTACATGCCACGTGCTGATTTATAGCTAGGTGCAGACAGAAACTGGTGTTTAATTCTGATTGACTTATTTACCTGTCACAATACGGAGAACATAGTGTAGTTGATGCAAAAATTATTATGATGAATACCAATCATCTATGATACAAAGCATCTAAAACATAAATGTCAGTCTGAAAAGCTCATTAGAGTTTACATGTGTTTTATTGTTTTTCCTCGTCTTACCAACTTTAAATATAGTTTATCTAAGTTATCTTATTCTGAATCAGTAAATATCAGCAATTAAAGGAACTTCTTTTCATGCTTTGCTTTTCAATTATATACGATACAATGCTCGTTATTGCAACCCTATGTACAGATAGCTTAATGTCTCCTTAAACCAAAAGTGTCTCCTTGTTTACTACACCGATTAACCAACATTGTTTGTCGTTTTCATATTACAATCAGTCTTGGATAAACGCTGCGTCATCATCGTTGCTTCAACAACTACTGGCAACACAATATATATTGTTTTTCTTTAGTACATTACGTAGTATGTCTTGTATGTGTTATATGTGCAATGTTGTGTCGTTTACCTCTACAGCAATGAAGACATAACGTGTATTGTGTCCTGCTTATCTACACTTTTTGGTACACTGTCAATATGTTGTTTCCTGTTTACGATTTTATCTCTTGGATAACTTTCATTTCTTTCTATAATATGTCTCTTATAAACAACATCCTGTTATGCTGAACCGCCCCCTGTCGTTAAGGCTAGTCGATGCATTGCAATGTTTCTCATTATAAAATGCAAACGTGGAAACCATCACCAAATAATTATGATAATCTCTTTTTAAGTAACTCAGCTCAACTAATTGTAATTAAGTTATTAAGGAGGTTTTAAATACAATGCCCCTTAGATCAACACTAGCATTTGTCTTCTATGTATGGTATGGTATCCTGACGAATTGTTAGAATCAATTGCTAGACAGAGTAGTATCTTAGCTTTATTTTGTCGTCTTGCTAGGCACTTTACCTTGAACCTGGATGAGAATCAGGGAGAACAAAGTTGTATGTGTACTGTTGGGAGGTGGTAAATACAAATATAAATATAAACTTTTATAAACAATTATGAAACAAGTTATTTAAACTTATATTAATCACCACTCTTGTTGGCCCAGAAGTTAGCGCGCGGGGCATCTTAGTGTGGGAGGAAACTGGAGTTTCCGGGGAAAACCCACGCGGTCGGGCAGGTGACCCAATACCATTTCACGTCCGATCGGGGAATCGAACCCTGGCCACCTTGGTGAAAGGAAAGTGCGCTATTCACTGCACCATCCGACGACCAATAACGGAAGGAAGTTGCTAATTACTTAATCTATGTAGCATAACATTTTTTTCTGGTTTTATCAATAAGCTATTAGAATAAGCACTTACTGATATGATACGAAAATCTGTATTTGTGATGTCCTCCTTTTAAATTATAACCTGATATATCTCTGAAAGAAACATAGTATGAGCCGGGCTCATATGCGTTCTCTGTGAATATGACATTGGGTACAAATGACTAACAACTGATCAGAAAAAGAAAGCACTATATTTATTAAGTAAAGCGGATAGCAAACAAAATGTCTAAGGAGATATAAAGAAAGTGATAAACCGATATATTTGAAAACAATCATAAAATGGCAAACATCGTAGTCCAACAATTGTTTTCATACATCTTGAACAAACATGCGTTTGGAACTTAAAAACCAAATCATGGTCATATATATTAACAAAGCAAGTGGTTGGTTTAGGTTCTGAAAACATTTTTCATACACTGTATTAAAAATGTATAAAAACAAGCATTTTTTACAAAGTGTAATCCAAAATAATCCTGAACATCGTAGTCCAGCAAGTGTTTGTTCTATATCATGATCCAGCAAGTGTTTTTTATATATCATGATCCAGCAAGTCCTTGTCAAAATGATAATATTCTTTGATAGCTATTTTATCAATTTACACCTAATAATGACCATAGATAATTTTGGATATATAAGATTAAAGGACAAACGACATAAGGAACAAAGGTCCGTACAAGATATATAATAACAAAAATGTATAAAACCAACTCAATCTAATATATATGGAAAACGGCAGATTTTGTTAGGTAGCATAGTTATAAGATGTCCCTGTCAATGTGTAAGAACTTTAACTTTACATATGTCAAAGATTTCGATCGAGTTTACAGTAACCATTTGGTGCTGGATTAATCAAGTGGTGAAATGTATTCATTTCCATGTGGTTGTAAAAACACCACTGTTGAGCTGGATTGCTTCTCATTTCTCTTCAAACGAGATAATATTTTCCTTCAAACGAGAAAAATTGAGACACAAAATAATACTTTGATTTTACTAATACATACATGTCGGAAAAAATACAGCAATCAATTACTTTTTTAATTACTTGTAACTAAAGTGTGAATTTTATCTTAATTGATATCATTGTAACAGGTATAATGACGTATGTTGTATTAAAAAGCGGCAAACGTTTTTTTGTTTGAAAGATAAACAGGTCTAGATGTCTTATTATCCGTATCAAGTGGACATTTGTTATTTGTCAACTTTTGAGCTCGAGATATTGTAATCATAGACGGTATTTCATTCCGAATTCGGACCAAGTATTCTATCAGTAGCTTTTGTTTGCGTTCGTTATTCTCGTGTTTTTTTATAGAGCTTATCAGAAAGAATACAATTGCAAAACTTTGATAAGTAACATGTTCATTCTACGTTTCTACATTAAAGCCAAAATCAAACAAATTAAAAATAGGAGGCACTAAAAAATTAGAAATATTTAGGGACATGATATATACAACTCACGAAGCGGTTCAGATTGTAATCAATATTACATACTGTATAACAGGAAATGTCCGTGGAATTATTTTTCGTAGTTTAAAGTCATTTTGATCAATCAATGCTCATATATATCAATCATATTCATTGTATTTATGTTTGAGATTCCATAGCAACCATGCAAAACACGAATGTTCATACACAGCACACATTTCATGTTATACGGTAGCGTTGTGATAAATCGTATTCTAAACTGCATTTGCTCGTTACATATTTGTTCCTGTGTCAACTTATTAAGTCACCAACAAACAACAAACTCAAAACATACATAAGGTCTATATATAAAAAAAACATGTTTTAACAGGATCTTTGCACTGTAATGATATTCAATGCAATACATACACATGTAATAATGAAATTCTGGTATTTATCCAGCTGTTGTGGATAAATTATTTTCTTAAAATATTTTGCCAATGGTTTGCTTCAAATTGTNTTTTTTTATCAATTCACTGTGATGCAACCTGTCGTCTTTCCGTTTGTTCTTCAATACCACTTAAGTTTGCAAAATGGCAACACATGGCGCAATTGATTATCTCTGCCAAAACGTCAAAGACATTCCCAAACTATATGAATTATTAGATAAACGCATTTGGACGCGCCCGAATCAACTTGAGGCTCTTGTTTGCGTGTCAGTATATTTTTAAACAAATGAGATACAGTTTATCGATTTAGTTAAACCTGTTCTAAAATCAGTAAGTAGTCATAGCATTAAGTCACATTGAAGTCACAACTATCTTCGAGAGAGGAATAGACTTCAACATATTAATTGTAAAATAAACTAAAAAACATGAAATTTGTGGGTATTTTCTTTCGAAGTTTAGAAACATTTTGATCACTTAATGCTTATGTATATCAATCAAATCCATTATATTTATTTTTGGGGCTCCATAGCAACCATGAAAAGCACAAATGTTCATACAAAGCAAACATTTCATGTTATGCAGTTTCGTTTGTCATAAGTCGTAATCCAAACTGCATTTAATTTGCTCACTATATATTTGTTGCTTTGTCAACTTAATAAATCACAAAAAACCGAACTCAAATCATGTATTAGGTATATAAAAACAGTATGTTTGAACAGGATCTTTACACTGTAATTATATAAAAAGCATCGCATCCACATGTATTGATAAAGTTCTGGTATTTGTCCAGCTGTTTTGGATCAAGTGTATTGCAACAATAACTTTGCAATGATTTGCTGCGATATTGTACATTTACACTACGTACAAAATGGAAGGTAAACCAGACTCTAAAACTACATCGTTAGATATATATCAAGAATTATAATCACCCGTTCAAAAACAATTGAACATGGTTTCTGCATTTCATGCTTGATTTGTCTGATGGAGAGAAGGGACTATTTGTAAATAAAAACGCGGTTTCGTGAACGTAACTGGATCGTCACGGAGACAAACGTAATGTCTCAGAGTAGTGATCTAATGAACTTTACCTTAACCAAGATATGTAAAAATTGATCACTCTCGTTACACGATGATTGTCTGTGGACAAAATGTATTACTTTTTCTATCCTAAACTTAGTTCAATCAATACTACGTCTGCTATTCGATGAAGATCGTTCGTATTGTTAAAAAGCCATCTTATCCCTTTGTTTATAATGATGATGATAAGATTACGTTTTGCATCCACATTTCATGATAACGATCCTAGTGAGTATATAAATCTGTAAAAGAAGATAATCAAATGTCTAATTTAAAAAATATCGAGAAAAAACAAACCTATGGATTAGAGTTTACAAACAATAATAATGATTGTCTGTCACTTTCTTGCAAACGCTATACAATCTAAAAGCAATAATAACATACACAAACAATAAAATCATTCAGCAATGTACAGTAATTGAATATACATCCTACATGGCGATGACAAAACAGTGTATCAATAGAACATTACAATTATTTGTTCTGTATCATATACACAGAATAAGTACACAGGTAACACAAACAAATCAGTCAAAATGCTACAGTAGTACTTTATCATCAAACTGTGTGTAACGTATGTTAATCCTAAGCTTCGTATACAAATGTATTAACTGCTACTATTGTTACACGATTGAAATATTGGTTATGTATGGCAATAATTAACAAAACCTGGACTAAATAAGATCATTATATCATGCTTTCTTATTCAAAAGAAAATTTCATTTCAATGTAAATAATAATATTCCTTAGCAAACAACTGGACCATTGATCTCGCTCCAGCATACCCTTACGTAATACATAAACAGAACCGAAAGTAAACGGTCACGTTTAAGACAATATGTAGAACAGGAGTTCTCCTAACACTAAAATGTCCCTTTAGAGGGTACTGTATATGCTTTAAATATAAGTTTTCTTGCAAAGGTAGGTAATATGACATTGAAAATATTGGGTTTAAATGCATCCCCTATCTATTTTGATATCCTAAGTGTAAGCGGATTCCTGCAATTATGTCCCTATATTTTCCTGTTTCTTTAAGCATGCTGATGGTACGGTTACGTTATGCATCAACCTTTGCTTATGACGATGCTAGTGAATATATAAATCTGGTTAAGAAAATCTGTATAAGAAGATAATCACGTAAATAATCAAAGAAACAAGAAATATAAACATTTGGATTATAGTTTACATACGGTAATAAAAAAATGTCTGTCACTTTGTAGTAAACACCATACCATCTACACTCAATAATTAAATACTCAGACTAACTCATACAGCAATTTACATCCTACATGGAGATTAGCAATACAGTGTACATTTTGTATCAATAGAACATTGCAATAATTTGTTCTATATCGTATACACAGGTCAACAAATCTAGACACAAGATTTTAAAACAACATCGTTAGATATATATTGAGAATTATGAACACGCGTTCAAAGATATTTGAACATAGTTTCTGCATTTCGTGCTTGCTTGGTCTGACGGAAAGAAGGGACTATTTGCGAAAAAAGCACTATCGTAAACGAAACTAGATAGTCCCTGAGACAACGCAATTGCCCGAGAGAAGTGATTTACTGCAGATTGCCTCAACGTAATCCCTCTCGTTACACAGTGGTTTCTTGTGGGAAAATAGTGTATTACTTTTTTTCCATACTAAACTTTGTTCAAACAATATAACGTCTATTATTCTATGAATGTGTTTATCGTGCATATTGTTAACCAAGTCATTTGATCACTTTCTATAAGCATGTTGATGATGTGGATACGTTATGCATCAACAATTGCTGATGACGATGCTAGTGAATATATATATATATATATATCTGTATTAGAAGATAATCAAGTGTTTAGTAAAAAAAACGAGAAATATAATCTTTTGGTTTAAAGGTTACAAACGATACTAAAAAAAATGTCTGTCATTTTTTTACAAACACCACACAATTTAAAAACAATAATGAAATACCCAAACTATAAATCATATCTGTCATTTCCTTGCAAAAATCATTCATTATAAAAGCAATTAAAATAATATACTCAAACCATACACTCATTTAGCAATTTACAGGCTACATGGAGATGACACAACAGTGTATCAATAGAGCATTGCAATTATTTGTTCTATATCTTAAACACGGGCTAAGTATACAGGTAAAATAAACAAATCAGTCAAAATGATACAGTAGTTCAGTTCGTCTTCATCAAAATGTTTTTAATGTATGTTAATCCTAATCCTCTCAGAGTAACTGTTATATTAGTGTACAAGTGTATTAACTACCTATGGTGGATAAATATATGTTATATATTTAAGATATTTAAACTTTGGTTATGTATGGCGACAGTTTGACTAAATTAGCAGCTTTTATAAAAAAATAATTATAATGTAAAATTATTCTTTTATTTTAAAGTAAATGATATTATTACTAAAGGAACTGTTTGACCATAGACCATGTTCTTACGTACTGCATAAACAAAACCGAAAGTAAACTGCTAGGGCTGAATGGTCATTTTAGACAATATATAGAACAGGAGTTGTCCTAACACAAACATATTTCTTGAGAGGATACCGTTTATGCTTAAAATAGGTTTTCGTGTAAATGAAGGTCATATGACATAGGAAATATTGGGTTAATATATAAATATCTATAAGAAGATAATCACGTAAATAATCAAAGAAACAAGAAATATAAACATTTGGATTATAGTTTACATACGGTAATAAAAAATGGCTGTCACTTTGTAGTAAACACCATACCATCTACACTCAATAATTAAATACTCAGACTAAACCATACAGCAATTTACATCCTACATAGATATTAGCAATACAGTGTACATTTTGTATCAATAGAACTTTGCAATAATTTGTTCTATATCTTATACACAGGTTAACAAATCTAGACACAAGATTTTAAAACAACATCGTTAGATATATATTTAGAATTATAAACACACGTTCAAAGATATTTGAACATAGTTTCTGCATTTCGTGCTTGCTTGGTCTGACGGAAAGAAGGGACTATTTGCGAAAAAAACACTTTCGTAAACGAAACTAGATAGTCCCTGAGACAACGCAATTGCCCGAGAGAAGTGATTTACTGCAGATTGCCTCAACGTAATCCCTCTCGTTACACAGTGGTTCCTTGTGGGAAAATAGTGTATTACTTTTTTTCCATACTAAACTTTGTTCAAACAATACTACGTCTATTATTCGATGAATGTGTTTATCGTTCATATTGTTAACAAAGTCATTTTATAATTTCTATAAGCATGTTGATGATGCAGATACGTTATGCATCAACAATTGCTGATGACGATGCTAGTGAATATATACATATATATACGTATTAGGAGATAATGACGTGTATACTCAAAGAAACAAGAAAGATAATCTTTTGGAGTATAGGTTACAAACGATAATAAAAAAAATGTTTGTCATTTTCTTACAAACACCACACAATTTAAAAACAATAATGAAATACCGAAACCATAAATCATATTTGTCATTTCCTTGCAAAAATCATACAATATAAAAGCAATTAAAATAATATACTCAAACCATACACTCATTTAGCAATTTAAAGGCTACATGGAGATGACACAACAGTGTATCAATAGAACATTGCAATTATTTGTTCTATATCTTAATCACGGGTTAAATACACAGGTAACTTAAACAAATCAGTCAAAATGATACAGTAGTTTAGTTCGTCTTCATCAAAATGTTTGTAATGTATGTTAAATCCTAAGCCTCTCAGAGTAACTGTTATATTAGTATACAGGTGTATTAACTACCTATGGTGGATAAATATATGTTATATATTTAAGATATTTAAACTTTGGTTATGTATGGCGACAGTTTGACTAAATTAGCATCTTTTATGAAAAAAAAATATAATGTAAAATTATTCTTTTATTTTAAAGTAAATGATATTATTACTAAAGGAACAGCTTGACCATAGACCATGGTCCTACGTACTGCAAAAACAGAACCAAAAAGAAACTGCTAGGGCTGAATGGTCATTTTAGACAATATATAGAACAGGAGTTGTCCTAACACAAACATATTTCTTGAGAGGATACCGTTTATGCTTAAAAAAAAGGTTTTCGTGTAAATGAAGATCATATGACATAGGAAATATTGGGTTAAAAAGAATTAAATATCTATTGTGATATCCTATAAGTTAACGTATTCCTGCAATTATGTCACCATACTTTCCGGTAAATTATTGTTGCACGGTTTAATCTAAATATGAATCTAAAAATATATTTCAAATTGGCCAACATGAGTGGATGCATGCACAAAAAACACCTACGTCTAAGTCTAAAAACAATTTAAAGGTAAAACAAATGTCAGCGAATATATTAAAACTGACACGCAAACAGAACACATCTACAAATATTTTACCGAAATTCTATAATATTGCTAAATTGTTGCCTCAATTTTGAATAAAATGGCATCATAAATGTTCTCTGTCAATAGGCTGTGATGCAACCTGTCGTCTTGCTGTTTTTTCTTCAACATAACGCAAGTATTCAAAAAGTATACTCGGCTTTACATGGCACGACATGCAATGGATTATCTTTGCCAAAAATATAAATATACAAAATATTCACTGTATTTTGCAGGTGATATATATTCCCTCTTTCAGTAAGATATGAACCATCCTGATACGCTGAATTTGGCTGAACTGTCAAATAATTTACACCGAATCACAGAAACTCTGGCATTTGTTAATACTCTCAGTCATGGAAACATGGACTTTTTGCATCCTCTTACCTTTTGATGTATGTTAATGTCACAAATGTCATAATTTACAGATTATTATGGACCGGTGGTAAAAAGCTTTATTAGTCAAACACAGGGCTACCAATTATGCAGACTGTGGACAAGTTTTATTGTTGCTATCATGATTTTGTAATGAAACGTGTTATTTCTCTGTGTGATATGAAGGTCGATGTTTTTATTGTTCCTCATCATCTTGTTGTAAGTGCCTGGAAATTTCGATCCGTAGACGTGACGTTACTTGGATTTGACCTATATTTATATAGCGAGTGTCGTCGATGTATCAGAAGAAACTTACCCTCCAGAATACAAGAATGATTTTTTTTTTTTTATCTTTTTCAGTGGTTTTTATGTCAATTTGCTTTTTGCCTTAGTTTTATCGATTGTGAGTTTCATTATGGTTTTTGTTAACGCTTTGGTACTCTCTTGTTGGTTGTTGCTCATCGGATACGCTTTAGTGCAGACAGTAATACGAATGTTTTGACTTAACTGTTTCATTTCACGTTTAAAGATGACACCTACTTTATAGTATGTCTATAATACTTTGTATTGATTTGTATAAATTCAATTGTTAGTAAATATAGTACAGTGTATAAATCAGGATCTTACCTTTCATATCACTGATATCTCTTTCTGTTTCCCGACTGACTGTTGTTTGTAGTGGTTCTGTTTAAAAAATAACATCGTAGATATGATTGCATGTTGTACATGTGTTTTTACCCAAATACCATCACTAATTTCTTTCCACCTGGAACAGAACGTCCCTGCCTGAAACCAACCTGCAAAATCACTAGAATTTAATTCACTGATTGCAAGAGGATGAGGAATGGACAGATGTGCCTGGGATCGGTATGGCGGTCACAACCTTAAAATCCAAGAGGTGAATGGTGGAGAGCTAAGAATGATTTCCTGGATCGAACCTACGATTTCGAGGTCACTGACAACGGCTGAACCACGGAACTAGTAAATTTGTTTTCGAATAAGGACTACAATAGTATTGTCTTAACTTCGTACGATCAGTTCGTGAAATTTGGTAGAATTTAGCCCTTGCGTCATATTTTTTTTTTTAATGCGAAATAAAAAAACAACAACAACATATTCTATGGCATACTGACAGTAACAAATGGTTCAAAATTCCCTACGCAACAACCCACAAGCAACAAACTTTATGTGAAAATTGTTTGATATCAAGGTTTAAACGATAATCTACTCAAAGAATAATAAGTTCCATTTTTTATCCCTAAAAAAAAGATGTATGATTAAGATGAAATGTATCATATCGTGTGGAATTTATTAACAAAATATATTCAAAACAACAGACAGTTTTTAACTCCTTTAAAACTTAAATATCTAAAGTGACGTTTCAAATCTATACAAAATGGAAGTAAAAAACACCCAAAAAAACTTCGGCATTTTCCTGTCGGTTGTTGCTTATAGGACACGCTTCAGTGCAAATAGTAATACAAACGTTTTGACGATACTGGTTCATTTTGCGGTTAAAGATGACACCTACTTTATCGTTTGTCTATAATACTTTGTATTAATTTGTATGGATATCAATTGTTAGTAAAATGCAGTACAGTGAATAAATCAGAATCATACCTTTGATATCACTGGTATCTCTTTCTGTTGTTTCCGGGGTGTCTCTTGGTTGGGGTGATTCTGTTTAAAAAATAACATCGTTAATGGTACTGCATGTTGTACATGCTATTTTACCCAACTGCCATAACTAATTTCTTTCCTCCTGGAACAGAACGTCCCTGTCTGAAATTCAACCTGCAAAATCACTAGGATTTAATTCATTGATTGCAAGACGAATCGGGCGACTGACAGCATTATTTCTTCATATCATTTTCATTTCTAATATCATAAAACTGATTTTGTGATATAATGAATTACTGAAGCAAAAACAATGAGATATCAGGTATATACGCCTTTAAATAAACAGTACAAAGCTTAAGATCACGAATATTATACATATGAAATTAAAACAAAAAACTTTAATAGTGACGACAAACTCTTCAGAATCCAAGATGGTTACCTGGCGGTCATCGTATTCTTCTAATCTGTCTCAAATTAATCATGCAAAACAAATAACCAAGGTGAAACTGCATATTCAATTTAATTTATCCGTTCCGCTCATATTTTTAAATAATGTCAACAAACTTGAACTGTCAAAATCAAACGGCTTCTCAGCGGCTATCTTAATTTCCGATCAATACATGATTAAGGACGGACCACGGACGAAGGGCGCTTTTAAAGCCAACGATGTGATGATGGTAGGACAAAAGAGATTTCCTGTATGGAACCAGCTTTTTCGCGGTCTCTGGCCACAGGTAAAGTTCGGAGCTATTTCATTCTTCTTCTTATAATGACAAAACTAATTTAATCTAAAATTCTTGGCACTACCGTGAGTTTGTGAAATTAGGCAGAATTTAGCCTGTGCAGTATATCTTTTTTTTTGAATGCGGCATAAAAACTCAATTGTAAAAGATCTCACCTAGGGAGTTACTACATTGTTAAAATTTATTCATAATATCAGAATGCTAATCCAAATATTTGTTTGCATGTGACCTGGTAATAATTACAATAATTCGAGGTTCTTATATACCGCTTTAGTACAACCTAGTTCGTAGGTCGTCTCAAAGCTGTTCACAAATTATTATCCGTGGTTATAGGGCCTTTGCAACCAGCCAATATATTTCTGAAACCCTGGGGAGCACACATCCGGTGCTGCTATTTTGGCGCTCACAGCTAGCATTCTACATCTCTAGCATTGCCCAACCACGTACTCATTTACAGCTGAGTAGACCGGACTGGAACAAGCGGAGTAAAGTATCTTTCTCAAAGATACATCTCAGTTCCGTGCTGTGACTCGAACCTGCAACCTTTCGATCACGAGCCCGGCGTCCTACCACTAGACTAGGTATGTTGTATCTGTTTCACTTTCAATGTTTTTAATTAGTTCAAACATGCAGAATGAATTTGTAGGATTGTCAAATGGATTTTCAAGAATGACTTTAAAATGGTTGTTCGGCAAATGCAAACAATAATTCGTAATGAAAATAAAGTTCAAACTTACACTCAGTTGATAATCTAGTCAGAGAAATTGTACCCTATTGATAAAATGACCACGACAACTTAACCGCTAACTGCCCACGAGTTGGGATGTTGATCTGTACTTACTAACTGACCACGAGTTGGGATGTTGATCTGTACTTACTATTTGGGCTCTTAACCATGCATGTCTGGTCGGATTCCAAAGCTTTGCCCTTGCCGAATTTGTTGACGGCAGTGATTCGGAATCCATACTCTGTACCTTCAATGAGGTTGTCAGCAACACAGGAGAGCTCATCTGCGGGGACCTTGGCGACCTGTGTCCAAGCGGTTTGTTTCTCAACGATGTATCCTGTTACTGGCGATCCGCCGTCTTTTATCGGTGGATTCCAAGAGATAGCCAAAGACGTTCGGTCAGCATTGGTCACTTGTACGGCGCAAGGTTTACTTGGCACACCTAGAGGTAAAATGAGTAACTCCAACAACACAGACTATTTAGTTTAAGCAATGTCCCGGTGTACGTATCACTTAGCTAGAATATTTGATTATATTTACAGGAAACCTTTATAACTGAAGAAATGGGAAAAACAGAAATCCAAGTGTCATTTAAAATGATGAAATCACTGGATGTTAAAGTTATAAAAGCCTTATAAGTTTTAGATTTTCCCTTCTTCTTTCTTGGTGGAACAGTTTAAAATAATCAACATGATAATGTTTAAATCATGGATGCTCTCCCACTTGCCTCTATCGTCCATCTTGTCTCAATACACTTCACTGTGAAACGTATCGATTTAACATTATTTACCAAGAAATGTCCGTTGGATATGTTTCGATGACAATTGATAAAAAA
>NW_018407235.1:12989-13654 GCF_002113885.1 Mizuhopecten yessoensis | reverse complement strand
TGAACATGAAGGACATGTTTTGAAAACAGGTATTTTTAGAGAACACAGAGCAATTACTTACCAGCTGTAATTGTATCCAGTCAAAACCAGGCAGATATGTGAAACAAAAGAAAAGAGCAAACACATAAATCATTGTTAACAGTATATATCACTCGAGTATTCATTCACTTTTTGGATACAACAATTGGAAAATCTAGTTTGCAAATGCGTAGAATTCAGTTTATGCACCGGCGTTTTTGGGAAAGAAACATTACGCGTGTCAATATAACCATAATGATTCAAATACAGAGGGCATATTTAAATTATTCTTACAGATATATACTAGTGCAGCAAGTTTAGATGCTATACAAATCAGTCTGGATATTTTTTGCTCAGTCAAATAGATCCATATAAAACATTTACGCCTATTGAACGTATCACTTTGCTAGAATAGTTGATTTTATTTACATGAAACCTTTATAATTGAAGAAATGGGAAAAACAGAAAGCACAGTGTCATTTAAAATGATGAAATCACTGGATGTTAAAGTTATAAAAGCCTTATAAGTTTTAGATTTTCCCTTCTTCTTTCTTGGTGGAACAGTTTAAAATAATCAACATGATAATGTTTAAATCATGGATGCTCTCCCACTTGCCTCTATCGTTCATCTTGTCTCAATACACTTA
>NW_018407235.1:5121-5435 GCF_002113885.1 Mizuhopecten yessoensis | reverse complement strand
ATATATCACTCGAGTATTCATTCACTTTTTGGATACATCCATTGGAAAAACCAGTTTACAAATGCGTAGAAATCAGTTTATGTGCAGGAGGTTTTAGAAAAGAAACATTAGGGTGTCAATATAACCATAATGAATCAAATACAGAGGGCATATTTAAATTATTCTTACAGATATACACTAGTGCAGCATGTAAAGATGATATACGAATCAGTCTGGATATTTTTTGCTCAGTCAAGAAGATCTATAAAAAACATTGGCCAAAAATGTACACGAATTGTACATTTCACTTTGCTAGAGTAGTTGATTATATTTGC
>NW_018407235.1:0-462 GCF_002113885.1 Mizuhopecten yessoensis | reverse complement strand
GCAAAATCGAGATTTTAGTTTTGAAAATGAACAGGAAGGACATGTTTGGCAAACAGTTATTTGTAGAGAACACAGAGCAATTACTTACAGTCGTCTGTCATTGTATCCAGTCAAAACCAGGCAGATATATGAAAGAAGAAAAAAGATCAAACACATAAATCATTGTTAATATTATATATCACTCGAGTATTCATCACTTATTGGATACATCCATTGGAAAAACCAGTTTACAAATGCGTAGAACTCAGTTTATGTGTAAGAGATTTTGGAAAAGAAACATTAAGAGTGTCAATAAAACCATAATGAATCAAATACAGAGGGCATATTTAAATTATTCTGACAGATATACACTAGTGTTGCATGTAAAGATGCTATACGAATCAGTCTTGATATTTTTTCTCCGTCAAGAAGTTCCATAAAAATATTAGCCAAAATGTTTACAAGTATTGTACGTATCACTTT
>NW_018407234.1:5690-7479 GCF_002113885.1 Mizuhopecten yessoensis | reverse complement strand
AATTTAGATGAATGCCAGTGTTCTTCATGAAATAAAGTGCAAAGTACTTTTTTTTTTCAAAATTAAAACAGTTGAAGAGAAATGCTACAGAATTAAATACAAGGTTGAAAAATCAAAGTCGAGGTATTTGCCATAACTTACTAACCTGCACAGTATTCATTGGTCTGGATACAGAAGTTGTCATTGCAGTCATGTGGACAAATTTTATCACAATACACACCGTAGTATCCAGCTAGGCATTCTGAAACGTGACCAGAACGTAAATACATATATTCCATTTGTACTTAGATGTTCCAAAATTACTATTCACACATTATACATTGTATGATTAGTTTTCAATCACGATATAAAAGAAAACTGTCTCAAAGGTGAAGTTTTTTTTATGTTATTGTATATGTAATTATAATTTTGTATCATTGCCTTTATGTAAGTACTATAAGATACTGGAAATAATTCATTTTGTGTCGTTCAAATTATATGTTCCCATACAAAATGGTGCCTGCCAAAGGTACATAACTAAAAGAAAAGGACAACCTAGAGCAACCAATGCCTACATACTTAAGGCGGCTTTAAGGACCGTTCAATATCCAGATTATCCAGATGTTCTCTATAACAACTAATCGACATTTTTTTGGGAGGGGGGGGGGGGGGGGGGGGGGGGGGGTTGTGTGCTTCAAATGCGGTAGCGGTACATCACTTAAACATAACATAAAAAACAGAAAGGAGGTGCTGTATGGCGGCCCACGACCGATTAAATATTTTTCAGTATAAATTAGTTAATTGGCATAAAATACATAACAATTTTTTTTTTATTCCTCAACTAGAACAAATTTGTAAATCCAGCGCCTCCTACATTGATTTTCAGGACACCCAGGACCCCATGTGTCATTCATGCAATATTTTTCAAAATACACAAAACAAAACAAAAACAATCTGATTCCATGGATAAATGGTATTTTTTGATAACCTTTCCAGTGATATATAACACTAGACAATGTTAGGTGTCATTTTCATGCAAACTACATTTTTACACGTTATTAGTCGTAAAATTATCACATTTTGATTTCTTCAAGTGACAGAATATGATGAAGCTCGGGTTACATCAAATTTTGACATTTAAAAAAAAATCTTAAGGGATCCATCTTTTACTGCATACAAACTTTGTAAGGATGATTCACTAGATATGCCGACTTTTCGTAGCTTCTTTTCCCTTACCCCCTGATTTTTTTTTACTAAATATCAAAGTACTCAAAATTCGGAGTGACCGCTGTCACACGATCATAAAAAGAGTATTGCACATTATTTTTCACTATAACTTGGACCACAATTTAGCATGAGACATTTTAGGTAGAGGAGATTCAGAATTTGTATATATTAGGAATAAGAATGTGACTCCTGAAGGGTCACGTCAGAGATGCCATAAAAAGAGCTGATTCAGTGCTTTAGTCAAGACAAATGTACCAATTGGTTTCTAAATATTTCCTTCTGGTTGGTACATGTAAGTATAGATTATAGAAAGGTTCATGTAGCAATATCAGTCAATGGTTTACGTGTGACCTTTTGATGACTAGCACATTATGTACACTATCACCTTCATCAGACAACTGACCAATGAAGCGTAGGTACATAAATGTGCAAAATATGTAAGAATCGCCGTTGATTTGGCTACACTATACATGCAAGCGTGTGTACACTTAATGAAGAAAAGGACGATAAAAACTAACAAATAGATAAGGCTACACTTTGTCAAATAATCGGACATAAATATACGAGTTCTATGAGACACCTT
>NW_018407234.1:4115-5292 GCF_002113885.1 Mizuhopecten yessoensis | reverse complement strand
CACGTTGTGGTGACACTGTACACGATCTGATATTTACTATACAAGATCTGGTGTCTACTGTTTTAAATGTTCTAATGTCTACAATACCTGTTCTGTTGTCTACTGTACACGTTATGGTGTCTACTTTACACGTTCTGGTGTCTACTATACACGTTCTGGTGTCTACTGTTTTAAATGTTCTAATGTCTACAATACCTGTTCCATGTTCTTATGGCTACGATACACGTTCTGGTGTCTACTTTACACGATCTGATAGTTACTATACAAGTTCTGGTGTCTACTGTTTTAACTGTTCTGATGTCTACAGTACAAGTTCTGGTGTATACTATACATGTTCTTATGGCTACTATACACGATCTGGTGTCAACTGTACACGATTTGATATTTACTATACAAGTTCTGGTGTCTACTGTTTTAAATGTTTTGTTGTCTACTGTACACGTTCTGTTGTCTATTGTACACGTTCTGGTGTCTACTATACACGTTCTGGTGTCTACTATTTTAAATGTTTTGATGTCTGCAGTACCTATTCTGTTGTCTACTTTACCCGTTCTGTTGTCTACTGTACACGTTCTGTTGTCTACTGTACACGTTCTGGTGTCTACTATACACGTTCTGGTGTCTACATAGTTACTACACAAGTTCTGGTGTCTACTGTTTTAAATGTTTTGTTGTCTACTGTACACGTTCTGTTGTCTATTGTACACGTTCTGGTGTCTACTATACACGATCTGGTGTCTACTGTTTTAAATGTTCTGATGTCTACAGTACCTGTTCTGGTGTCTACTTTTTTAACTGCTCTGATATCTACTATACACGTTCTGGTGTCTACTGTTTTAATTATTCTGATGCCTACTGTTCATGCTCTTATGTCTACTATACATGTTCTTAGTGTACTGTACATGTTCTTATTTGTACTGTACATGTTCTGATGTCTAATGTACACGTACGGATATCTACTATACACGTTCTGGTGTCTACCGTTTTAATAGCTCTGATGTCTACTGTACACGTTCTGGTGTCTACTATACACGTTCTGGTTTCTACTGTACAATATCTGATATTTACTATACAAGTTCTGGTGTCTACTGTTTTAAATGTTCTGATATCTGCAGTACCTATTCTGTTGTCTACTTTACACGTTCTGTTGTCTACTGTACATGTTCTGTTGTCTACT
>NW_018407234.1:0-462 GCF_002113885.1 Mizuhopecten yessoensis | reverse complement strand
GTTCTGGTGTCTACTATACATGTTCTGTTGTCTACTATACATGTTTCTATGGCTACGATACACGTTCTGGTGTCTACTTTACACGTTCTGATAGATACTATACAAGTTCTGGTGTCTACTGTTTTAATTGTTCTGATGTCTACTGTACACGTTCTGGTGTCTACTATACATGTTATTATGGCTACGATACACGTTGTGGTGTCTACGGTACACGATCTGATATTAACTACACAAGTTCTGGTGTCTACTATTTTAAATGTCCTGATGTCTACAGTACACGTTCTGGTGTATACTATACATGTTCTGTTGTCTACTTTACACGTTCTGTTGGCTACTGTACACATTCTGGTGTTTACTTTTCACGTTCTGGTGTCTACTGTTTTAAATGATCTGGTGTCTACTGTACACGTTCTGGTGTCTACTTTACATGTTCTTATGGCTACGATACACGTTGTGGTGTCT
>NW_018407233.1:16604-17044 GCF_002113885.1 Mizuhopecten yessoensis | reverse complement strand
TAGTCAACACCACACAGGCTCAGTCACAGACATAATTAACAATATTTAATGGTCAATCTCACACAGGCTCAGTCACAGACATGTTTAACAAAATATAATGGTCAAACTCACACAGGCTCAGTCACAGACATGTTAAACAGTATTTGATAGTCAACACCACAAAGGCTCAGTCACAGACATAATTAACAAAAGATAATGGTCAAACTCACACAGGCTCAGTCAAAGACATGTTAAACAGTATTTAATGGTCAAACCCAAACAGGCTCAGTCACAGACATGTTAAACAGTATTTAATGGTCAAACCCACACAGGCTCAGTCACAGACATGTTAAACAGTATTTGATAGTCAACACCACACAGGCTCAGTCACAGACATAATTAACAATATTTAATGGTCAAACTCACACAGGCTCAGTCACAGACATGTTAAACAATATGTT
>NW_018407233.1:5745-5814 GCF_002113885.1 Mizuhopecten yessoensis | reverse complement strand
GGCCCAGGGATTTACAGTCAATATACCCTCTGAACACCAGTCAGGCCAAGGCTTTTACAGTCAAAATAT
>NW_018407233.1:3409-3950 GCF_002113885.1 Mizuhopecten yessoensis | reverse complement strand
AGGCCCAGGCTTTTACAGTCAATATACCCTCTGAACACCAGTCAGTCCAGGCTTTTACAGTCAATATACTCTCTGAACACCAGTCAGGCCCAGGCTTTTAAAGTCAATATACCCTCTGAACACCAGTCAGGCCCAGGCTTTTCATCAACTTTTATTTGAACAGACTAAATGGTATTTTAACTGGCCAAAATTATATTGTAAAATTAAATTATATAGATGAAGTATACAGGGTGATTTGAACAGGACAAAATCAGGAGTGAACCAGTGATTTTGGCCTGCTGCCTGTTCTTACTGAAAACCCTGCATGATGCCTTATGATCCAACATGGTCAGATAGACCAAGATCAATCTGTACTTGTTGTCAGCTGCTAGACTATATTCTGCTCCAGATTCATTCATAAAACCTATAATTTTGGTCTATAAATGTATATGTAGTTCACTTAATCTTTTTAATACTTTCACTCCAGTTCAGGTACTAAGATTTGTGAATTAAGTACGCTAAATAAACCGACTTACTCTAGCAATTCCTTGAGGTGGTATGA
>NW_018407233.1:1504-1926 GCF_002113885.1 Mizuhopecten yessoensis | reverse complement strand
AACTCTCGCCCTTTGGTGATATGTGTCCACCCAGTTTTATTGTCGTCCTTTGGCGATATGTGTCCACCCAGTTTTATTTTTTTTGGAAACTGAGTCTAGCGACAGGCCTAGAGGGTCTGAGGGGGAGATATCTACAACCACAAACATTGTACAATAAATTCCACTTATTATCACTTCTCGTTTGTCAGATGAAACATGATACTAAATGGAAGATGACATAAACATGTTGTTGTTTTTTTACTTTGTTTTTTTAACAGCTATGATAGCCTAGAAGTGAGCCTATTTAATGTCAAAGTGATGTGGTTCTACAAAAGAAGATTGGTAAGTTAAGATATTCATAACTGACACGGCTTAATCTTTATTGATAGTGAAATAATATTCTTTTAGTTGTTCATTTTATTAAACCTACAGTCAATATACCT
>NW_018407233.1:0-461 GCF_002113885.1 Mizuhopecten yessoensis | reverse complement strand
CACAAGGAAATACTGATACGATTGTTTTCAAATCCAAGAATTTTTGAATATTTCCTTTCTAATTATAATAAAGTAATCAGGTACCAACAATATCCTGATATCAAATTCAAATTTCAACAGTAATTCCTGATTAATTTCAAATTAATCTGTCAAACCAAAATTGGAAATCTTAGACCTTGTTCCTACAAATTTAGCAGTTAATTAATTTGGTAAAACTGTTTTTAAAATGTATCATGAACCACGATGTTCATCCAGAAAGGTAAAGCAGAATTTTCTTGGCAGTTGTACATGTAAGTATACTACTGTATTAACATATGAATATTTTAAGACTGTCGATGTAAGCACTTTCATTCAAACATCATCAAATCGCTACTGTGCATAATAGCAAAGTATTTGAACAGTACATGCATCAATCCGAAGGGTGTTGATATTTTATTATGCACCAGTTGGTATAATGGGAA
>NW_018407232.1:68710-71043 GCF_002113885.1 Mizuhopecten yessoensis | reverse complement strand
ATGTGGGTCTTTGGGACGATCTCTTCGTTCGATGTCATAGTCTAAATAGTCAGGAAAAATTTCATTTGATTTTATGTTTCGATCTAGCCACGTTTCAGTGCCTATTATTATGTCTGGATCAGTTGACTCTATAATTGCCTCGAGAAGTTTACCCTTTTTTCTTAGACTCTGGAAGTTGATGTTCAGCAGTCTTAGTTGTTTCTTAGGAGTTGGCTTCGTCTTAGCTGGTTTAGGTGATGATGTCATGATTGGTATATCTGCACTGAATGATGTTGTGTTGAAAGATGGTGAGTTGATACTTGATCCTGATGTTGATGGTATGGATGAATCAGATATACTGTCTAGCAATAATGCATTGGTGGATATATTAAGGGAGGTATGTTTGCTGTCATCTCCACTTGGTATAAAGTATACTTTTGTCGAAGAGTTGTTGGGTTTTGAGCATGATGGGCATGTCCATGTGTCTTCGCTCTCGCCTAGATTGCTGAATTCTGTTGTAGACATACCGATGCAATTTCTGTGTGTCCATTTGTCACAGTCGTCACAAGCTATAGATTCTAATTTGCATGCTTTTTGACAAATTGTGCATGGAAATCGTGGTCGTCTTGGGCCTGGGTTTGTTTCTATGCCACTTAGTTGATCGAGTATTTTGACTGAGTCAGTTGGATGTGTCTTTTACTGTTCTTTATCCAATAGTATGTTTGAGCTGTTGCTGTAATCGGGTTACTTAGACGTTCCGTTAAGTATATATTTACTCCTTCAATGGTGTTATGTGAGTAAATAGAGTCCTGATGAGTATGTTGGTATTTATGGCTAGGATTTAGTTTTATCTGATGTACCACGAAAGTCTGTCTTGTCCAGATAATAAGTGTAAGTATAAAGATAGTATAGTAAAACATTTTGTAAACAGGAGCACTGTGACACATGATAAACATCAAATAACAATCTTGGTACATCATTGTATGTCCTTTTAATAAGGTAACAGAAATATGTTTGTGCAATAATGTGAATTTAAATTGTAACAAAGGGTAGAAAATGCTATATTATTGTCATCTTAAAGTCCAGAAACAAAGAGAATGTTCTTGGTTTCTTGGTGAATAATGGTTCAAACATAATATCATTGGGTTCTTTAAGAATACATGTTTAACAGGAGAGGAAAATCAAGTGAAACGGGGGCAGAGTGGTGTTCCAGCTTTTAACCAATTGACCTATACCTGCATGTATTATAATTGTCCCAAGAGTTCACCGAGCCTATATAGCTAGAGTCGCCACTATACCTCACACCTGTCGAACCAAAAAAACAAGTCTTTTTACTTAATATAAGAGAAACTTTTGACGGCGCCGCGTCAGCAAAATCATATCCGATAGAAAAAATATGTTATAGGAGTATGGTACCACTTACTTCTTAACATATATATAGCTGCAGCATATTCATGCAGCTATTACTATTGTTTATCAGATGTAATTATGCTGGCTGCATCAAGGTGCTTATCAATAGTAGCTAAACGTGTTAAACCTAACACTGTATGAGTAAGGCACATCACTAGAGGGAAAATGCAAGGAGGCCAGACTTGGATTTGAACCAAGGACCTCTGCACCCTAGATGAATTTTCAAACCAATAGTTTTCAAACCCGGGGACCCACTCACTAGTTCAGCAATGTCGAGTGTGGTCATTATAGTAGTATTGGTGATCGCCCACAATATATAATATATGTTACACGTGTACCTGTCATTGGCAATCAGCCCAGTCATTAGCTACAATTAATAACAGTTATATTTTATGC
This sequence comes from Mizuhopecten yessoensis, assembly GCF_002113885.1. Classification (NCBI taxonomy): domain Eukaryota; kingdom Metazoa; phylum Mollusca; class Bivalvia; order Pectinida; family Pectinidae; genus Mizuhopecten; species Mizuhopecten yessoensis. The sequence continues at coordinate 69,258 of NW_018407232.1, read as the reverse complement.
ATTAAACGTTACAGCAATACATCAAGAGTCCAAGAACGTACTGTTCATTATCTTTGGCAAAATTTGACAAATACACGTGAACAGCAAGTACATCTCCTGCAATCAAAATAAATGAGAAACAGACTGCTGTATTACGACTGTCACAATGAGAAAACATCAGCGCTTTTGAAATGTCACAATTGAAAATGTCTATTGTTATTAGCTCACCTGATCCAAAGGACCAAGGTGAGCTTATGCCATACCGTGGTGTCCGTCGTCCATCCGTCCGTCAACAATTTCTTTAAACGACTTCTTCTTCTTAACCACTGATTGGAATTTAACTTAATTTGACTGGAAGCATCCCTAGGTGGTGGGGATTCAAAATTGTACAAATGGTGGGGCTGACCCCCCAGGGGGCTGAGGGGCGGGGCAAAAAGGGGGCAATTTGGCTAAACTGCTTTAAGCGACTTCTTCTCTGGAACTAAGTGATGGATATCAACCATATTAGACTGGAAGCATCCCTAGGTTGTGGAGATTCAAAATTGTACAAATGGTTGGGCTGACCCCCC
>NW_018407232.1:57865-67247 GCF_002113885.1 Mizuhopecten yessoensis | reverse complement strand
CATGAAAAATCGAATACAGATATATATGCTACAAGGATTGGCCTTGGGGTCTGGCATATTCCCATGGATCTCATTTGGAGAATATTCTGCCATGATTGCTTAGATATCCAGGTGAGCGATACAGGCCATATGGGCCTCTTGTATTTCTTACTAAACCTGCTATCAGCTAAGCTACTTTGGATAAATATATTAAACAAAAACGGTTTTCACAGTAGAAAAAAAAAAAAAAATTCAATTTCACTGTAAAACCTTGTTTCACAAATAAAAAAAGTGTAAGGATATACAATCAGAATTGTCCATTCATAAGAGCTGATGAAGGTGAACCCAGTGGCGGATTCAGGGAAAGTGCACACGGTGCCCGTGCTCGCCCCTTGGTGGCATCGAAAATATAAAATCTTGCATAGTTACCAGTATATAGCAGCAAGATCGTCTGTTCCCCCCCCCCCCTCTTTCATGTTTATATGTTCATCATAATTAGCTAAAACAAAAAAAACCATGTTACATCATCTACATATATACTGGTAGACTCAAAAGCAATTTTCATTGTTATCCCCCGCTTTCACTGAAACGGGGGATATTAAATTTGGTAAACAAACTTGTCTGTCTGTCTGTCATGCTTCGTTTCCGTGCAATAACAACAACAAATGTTAACTAATTTTCTTCACACTTTATCATAGGGTTAAATGCCTTAAGGGTTCGGCCAAGTTCGATTACCACTTTCAGAAGACCCCATTTGGCGGAGTTTTGTCCCATTGAATAATGAAAAACGTCATTATCTGCCGCGCTTCATTTCCATGCAATAACTACAACAAATGCCTTAATGGCTCGGCCAAGTTCGATGACTGATTTCATAGGACATTCTTTGGCAGCGTTATGGCCCCTTAAATAACCAAAAATGCATTATCTGCTGTTTAGGTTCATTTACTCTTGCAAATATTAACCAATTGTCTTCAAACTTAGTAACAGGGTTCAACGCATTGAGGGCTCGGCCAAGTTTGACAACCACTTTAATTGGACTCCATTTCGCATTTAATTATGTCTTAACAGCACGATACTCACATGTTAAAACCTAACCTAAATAATGTTTACCTACAATATGTCCTGAAAGCAGGGGATAAAATTCCACAAATTTGCTTGTTAACTTTTATTTCAGATTGGTGAAAGCGGGCAATGCTTATCAGAAACATTTCAATAAGAAGAATTTTATGAAACAAGATTTAGTATAACCTTCATAGTCACTGCAATGGGAGGACGGAGAAGTAAAATGTGCCGAGATGGTCTTCTTTGTTATCCCCCGCTTTCGCCAAAACGGGAGATATTAATTTGGGTTTGTCCGTCTGTCTGTCTGTCTGTCTGTCTGTCTGTCACGCTTCTTTTCTGAGCAATAACTACAACACATATTAAACGATTTTCTTCAAACTTGGTCACAGGGTTAAATGCCTTGAGGGCTCTGCCAAGTTCGATGACCACTTTCAGTGGACCCCATTTGGCGGAGTTATGGCCCCTTGAATAATGAAAAACGTCATTATCTGCTGTGTTTCCTTTCCGTGCAATAACAACAACAAATATTAACCAGTTTTCTTCAAACTTGGTCTAGGAGTCAAATGCCTTCAGGGCTCGGCGAAATTTGATTACCACTTTGAGAGGACTTTATTTGACGGAGGTATGTCCCCTTGAATAATGAAAAGCGTCATTATCTGCTGCATTTCTTTTCTGTCCAATAACTACAACAAATATTTATCGGTTTTCTTCAAACTTGGTCACAGGGTTAAATGCCTTAAGGGCTAGGCAAAGTTTGATGACCACTTTCAGAGGACCCCATTTGGCGGAGTTATGGCTCCTTGAATAATGAAAAACATTATCTGCCGTTTCTGTGCAATAACTGCAACAAATGTTAACCGATTTTCTTCAAACTTAGTGACATTGATAAATGCCTTAAAGGCTCGGCAAAGTTTGATGATCACTTTCAGCGGACTTTATTTGGCGGAGTCATGGCCCCTTTAATGACCAAAAACGTCATTATCTGCCGTTTCTGTGCAATAACTACATCAATGTTAACCGATTTTCTTCAAACTTGGTAACAGGGTTAAATGCCTTAAGGGCTCAGTCAAGTTCGATGACCGATTTAAATTCAGAGGACTTTATTTGGCCGCGTTATGGCCCCTTCAATAACCAAAAATGCATTATCTGCTGTTTCTGTTCATTAACTTTTGCAAATAGTATCCGATTGTCTTCAAACTTAGTAACAGGGTCCAACGCATTGAGAGCTCGGCCAAGTTTGACAACCACTTTAATTGGACTCCATTTCGCAGAGACATTATCTGCAGTTCAGCTTAATAACTCTAGCAAATATTAGATAAGGCTTTTTTTCTGCGAGTTTCAGCCTATACATTATGTCTCAACAGCACAATACTCACATGTTTAAACCTAACCTCAATAATGTTTACCTACAATATGTCCTGAAAGCGGGGGATATAAATTCCACGAATTTGCTTGTTATGCCAAAGATACAGACCAAAATGTGCAGCATTTCCCAGAGGATCAAACGTCCCACGCTGAGAAGTAAGCCATTACTGCCAAACAAGGCGAGACATTCAAGGCAGATTTGCGTTTGTTTGGTTTTAATTTGTTTAACATTCTATTAACAGCTACGGTCATTTTAGGACCTGCCTCCATGTGTGTTGTGTATGCGTGCTTATGTGTGTGCGCTGGAGACAAGGTATATGTTGGTGTATTTCGGAGAAATATCATCTGGCACTGAATGCTAACTACTGGAAATTTGATATTCATGGGTGATATAAATGCTAACTACTGGAAATTTGATATTCAGAGGTGATATGTTCAGGGGTGATGTGAATGCCAACTAGAGAACAATCGGAGGTATAATGAACATCAACTGGAGAACGGTATTGTTTAGGTCACCTGAGACAATGGTATAGGTTGACCGATTGTGATCGTCGTTTGTCAGTCATCATTCACAGTGCTTCATGCATCCGTAAAAGGGGTCAAATTGGCTTCTTCTTCAGATTTAGATATGTTCAAATCAAATACTTTACATTGATGGAAAGGTCTTAAGGTGTTTTATCAAAATTGTGAGTTTCATTACCGCAAGGTCACCCATTCCCTCCATATCACCACATGTTTTGTGTTATGGAGTTAAGGGAGAAACAATATCCCTTACATGTGATAATAATGATTTACACTGATCCTTTTTATGTGGTATCCTTATGAAGTACATATGTATGACTTGCACCCTGAAGCCTGAATATTATTTGAGAAGTAAGGAATCATAATCAACACCCATTGAATATATATCCTCTGTATAACCAGGTTCTTTCAAGTGTGCAGTAATAATTAACACATCAGGTGAAGACAAAAGTATCAACCCCTTATTTGATACATCAAGATTTTTTATTTTCATCTCTCAGATACCCCCTCCTTCTGAGAAAAATCCTCGAGAACTGTTCGCTATAGATACTCTATTGTCCAAGTAGCAGCTTTGTACATATCTGATAAACTTTTATTACTGGAGAATGGGGAGTACTTGTGATCCAACTACAACTTGCATTTAAGTTTCTATCTGGAAGTTTAACAATTCATCCACCAGTTTTCAGCTATTCACTTGTGTTTATGTGATGCAAACAGCTCGCGTACACATTTGTTTCCCTAGCTAGCCTGTATATCCTGCAGTAGTGTATTACCATTACTGCGTTAGCTACTGAGGTCCATACATCCATCAGCACTTTCCACTACATTAATTATAGGGTAGTATTTTTATTTTTTATTGCGACGGTTTGTCCTAAACTTCTACAATAACTATCATACTGATTTATATTAAGTTATCATAAAATAAATCATAAAACACAAAAATACAATGGAATTTGATTCAGGTTGTTTGTGCTGCTTCCATCGTATGTTTCTTTTTAGCTAATAACAGTTCATGCTCCTATAAAGAAATTACTCTGTTCTCAGTTTTCATTTTACTGCTTTTATTCATGCTGGTTTATTAGTTCTTTAATTAGTTTGCCTTAAGATTGGTCCAAACAGATTTAGTCCTTCTTGCAACTTGTATTTATTGCGCTCCTTTGATAAACTGGTATGGTACTCAGCTCACTCTCGGGTTTTAAATTGAAAATAAAATACCAGGTGAGCTATTAAGGCCCCTGGGCCTCTTGTTTTCATATCACTGTGCATGGTTCATACTTTACCATCAAAGTCGCAACAAGGGCGCAAAAGGTCAAATTATATTAATTATTGTTGTGACATCAATTGATAAAACAATATTATCTCATAAGACTGTTTCCTGAACCAGAGGCCAGTGAATGAACCAATCACGCAAGGGTCTTTAAGGAAAGTCGCTTTTATAAGACTGGTCAACAGCTGCGTGAAGATAGGACTAATTCATGATTCACTTCATAACTGATAGATAACATTGTTCTTCTATAAAGGTTTCATGCCATTTATTGTTTTTATTGTTTAATAGATCTTTATATTGTTTTAAAGGTCCTCGAATACAAGTGATAGATAATGTGGAGGTAAAGCAGTTTGGTTTATAACAATAAGGTTATCACAAACAACTACACTGAACCAAAGCAAAAAAAAGAAACCTCCACAAGATCTCCAAGACAATCAGGTAAAAATCTGTAAACCACTTTGAGACGACCTACGACCTAGGTCGTGATAAAGCAGTATATAAGAAACTGAAGTTATTATCATAATTTATTATTTGTGGTCAATGTAAAAGGTCAAATTGAGGTTACAGTAACGCTATTTAGGATACAACATACCACCTAACCAGGATGTACCTATACACAACATTTGATGCCAATTCATGAAATAACAGCAGAGCTATGCTCTAGAAACCATTATTTTGAGCACTTTAGGTCAAGGTCAAGTTCAAATTAAAGTTACAGTGACTTTGGTTTGGGACGATGTACCTATGTACAAAGTTTGCTATCCATTCATGAAACAGTTGCTGAGATATGCTCAGGAAACTATTATTTCATAACTTTAAGTACAGGTCAAAGGTGAAATTGAGGGCACTTGTGTTTAGAATGTGGCATAATGCCTTTCCATGTACATGTGTTTGATGCCCATTCATGAAATAGCAGCTAAGATATGCTCTGACTTTTTCAAAGCTGGGTTATAATAAAAGAGGTTTATTTTCTGACAGATACCTGCAGCTATTGTATACTTATACTTTTATGAACTTTATATCATATGGCATTGTCATATACACTTGTACAATTATACCCGATAGAAATTACTGGTTAGGATTATGTATTCATATGTGAATTTCAAATAGACACAGGAGATGGATCTAAATACAGAGGAGGATGGCCATTCAGTATTGGAGATAATAGCGAACTGCCTGGTATTGCTGTTGGTATGTAGCAAAACGCTAAGAATTCTGTTGGCAATATTCGTGGGCCAGGAAACCTTCAGGGTACTGGCTTTCTGTATTTGTAGGAATTATCCTCTGGTACTGTAAATATGTATACAGATCTAGTTCAATTATTTGGTGTATATAATTACTATTGAAGATTTTATTTACTAACCTTATAATAATAACAACAACTTTTCCACATCTCTAGGCATTCAACTTCAGGCATAGGCATTCATCATCACTAAAGAATTTATCATACATGGTATAAGAATATGGAGATTTCTTTTTGTCAATTTCACTTTAACAACTCGAAGAAAGTACCTGTGCTTAATAAATGAATCCTAAAAATGTAATAACAGTTATCTGGTAAATATTTAATTTGTGTTTTTTTTCCCCGTCAGATTCTAGTAATAACAAGACTCAACAAAATGCACTTGAAGGTAAGTAATTTTGAGTTTTGATAAATGCTGATGTGCAGACACTCAAACACATTAAGGGGAAAGATGAATGCCAACTTTAACTACTGGAAATTTGTCAGTCATCATTCACAGTGCTTAATGCATCCGTAAAAGGTCTTAAGGTGTTTTATCAAAATCGTGAGTTTCATTACCGCAAGGTCACCCATTCCCTCCATATCTCCACATGTTTTGTGTTTTTGGAGTTAAGGGAGAAACAATATCCCTTACATGTGATAATAATGATTTACACTGATCCTTTTTTTGGGTATCCTTATGAAGTATGACTTGCTATTTGAGAAGTAAGGAATCATAATCAACACCCACTGGAATGTTTTCCATCCCGTCGCCGTATTTCTGGCCAATATGTTGTGGTGAACAAGCACTTTATGGGAGAAAATTCAGGTTCGCTCCTGTCCAGGAAGTTGAAAGATGTTGACAAACACTTGAATGCAAATACTTAGTTCATTTAATAGTGAAGAATGGATAGTATTATTTACAATGTAATGTGATAATCATTACCGCTATGTAAACACTATTGACGGTATTTTGGGTGAAATCTGGTAGACTGAAATCTCGGGATTAGTAACTTATCTTTAGCTCGAGTTGCTTCCCTTATATCGTGAATTACAATCAGCTTCACTATAAACAGTATATAATCATTCTTGACTATGATTAGTTATGTAGCTTAGAAGTTAGTTTTCCTTCTTGGGTCATATCGTCTGCTTTAGGGAGTATCCCATAATGCATCACGCCCATTATAGTTGCAAAGGTAAACAAAAATCTTCATCTGCCGTAAGTAAAGTTACCTCAAATATCCCAAACATCGGCAATAGTAATTATTGCATTAGTATGAAATGCCTACCCATCGCTGGGGTTGTAACGTTAATGCAGGCAAATTCGCCATGCATCCAAATTTGCCACCCTATGACAAAAATGCCATATGACGTCATAATACATAAGATGTGACGTAAATAACGTCACCATAATCTTCAACATAGTTAAAGCCTTCAAACATTTTGAAAAGAAGAGGTATAAGAAGGGAAAAGTTATTTTAATAATCAAAACAGTTATGAAATATCTTGTAATGCAACGAATCATAAAAATTTGGTCTGTGCGACGGACATCTCGTCAACTAAGCTCATTAATCTAAAGCCTGTTGGTTGTTCTTTAGTGTAAATGTATTACATACAAATTGAAAATACCCATATCTCAATGCAGTTTCATGTTTGACTGCACCGTCAATGCAAGTAAATTGTTTTTCTACAAGTCAGCGTAATTTGGTACATACACTGTATTATGTACTTGCATGCAATATGTATTTAGAAAACAATCAACCAGTATATTTCATAAAATATTTTTGCGTCTAACACATTCAGCCATCTTACAACACTTTAATTAAAATACCATTTAAAAATTTGCTAGATTGATATTTGAAAAGAATTTGCTGATGATTACGTCAAGAGACCGACAATTATCAAAGACTGATTTTTACATGAAAAAGAAAGTACGTATTTACAACACCTGGAGCAGTCTCTATTGAATGAGTTTTCAAAACCAAAAAATCGTTTTAATTTGTCCGTTCACGATCGGAGATATAGATTCTACATGTGACAAACTATCCAAAAGTTGGAGGGGGGGTCCATCCCCCATCTTATGAAAGCCCTGGAGCCTCTCATCCCGGCGGACTCAACTGAAACTGAATTTTGGGCACCAATTTGGAAGTTTCGATTTGTTCAGGATTGAGTCTTTATTGCGATGTTGCGATGCATGGGAATTGACCTCATCTCAGCCGATCAGCCATCTTACTCAAACAGCATTAACTAGTTTCTTCAAGTTATCGAAAATTAACTATCACAGCTAAGAAAAGACATTTATTTAATATTAATCATTGTTACACACACATTTGAAGCTGTTCGTATCAGTACGACTTGTGTAACGTAAACATACAAAATTTTACTTTTAAACTCTTACATTATTTGCAAATTAATGAAATGTTTGAAGGTGGCAAAACTGCCTGCAACTTTGAGCAAAACCACGGAAGGCCTGATGAAGTCACAAATGTTGCTGCGTGACGTCATTCAGGCGTATTTACAACAATTTTGGGGTATCACCACTCAAGGTCGATGGCATAACATACTCTGACCCAAAATCCCAAGCAGAAACACTAAACAGTTACTTCCACTCTGTCTTTACCAACCCAGTCCCACTCAAACTATCTCATCTCTGTGAACTTGACCTCTATTCCTCACGAAAGCCTTCAAACTACATGTCAGACATCAATATCAAAATTCCTGGTGTTTCTAAATTTCTTAAAAACCTGGACCCCAAGAAAGCCACAGGCCCTGATAAAATTTCTCCAAATTTCCTTAAAAATGTCTATGTTGAAATAACTCCAATTATCACAGATCTCTTTAACTAGCTGTTCCCTATCAAGCGGTGTAGTTCCCTCAGACTGGAAAACTGCCATTGTATTTAAAAAGGGATCAAAAAAACAACCGCAAAATTACCGTCCAATCTCGCTAACCAGTGCATTCTCTGTAAATTGATGGAACAGAAGCATTATGACTCACGCCGACAACTATAATCTTCTCAGCCCTCTCCAGCATGGTTTTCGCTCCAAACGTAGCTGCGAAACACAACTTCTTGCTTTTACCTCAGACATCTATAATAATCTAGCATCAAACAGATGTAGCCGTTATGGATTTTTCGAAGGCATTCGACAAAGTCGACCATGCCCGCACTCGTTTCGGCATCCACAGCAAAATCATTGCTTGGGTCCAAATTTTCTCCTTGACTGTAGTCAGAAAGTTGCTGTAAGTAACACCATATCTTCGTCCTGTCCTGTCCTCTCTGGAGTTCCCCAAGGCTTAGTCATGGGGCCCTGCCTTTTTTCTAATCTATATAAATGACCTACCAGACTCTATCACAAGCGAAGTTATTTCATTTCATCATTTCATCAGATTTTATTGACTTTATATATGTCAATTGGATTGGACATCAGGCTAGGCCTATGTAAGTCCTTTCCAAACTTATTTACAAACATTACATATATTCTGTCATAACAATCCAATTAAACAGTGCAGGGGAGATAACTCCAATTTAGCTTGTGAAATGAACATTTTCAACTTTTGTTTAATCATTTTTAGCTTACCTGCCCGAAGGGCAAGTGAGCTTATGTTATGGTGCGGCATCAGTCGTCCGTCTGTCCGTCCGTCGTCCGTCATCTGTCGTCCGTCGTCCGTCGTCCGTCTGTCCGGCGTCAACTTTTTGCTTTAAACAACTTCTTCTCAATAACCAAAAGGTCTAGGAAGATGATATTTGGCCAGTAGCATGCTGGGTTCAAGGGCTACCAAGTTTGTTGAAATAAATGACCTTGACCCACTTTCAAGGTCACAGGGGTCAAATATGTTAAAATCTTCAAACAACTTCTTCTCAATAACCAAAAGGCCCAGGGTACTGATATTGGGCCTGTAGCATGCTGGGATGAAGGGCTACCAAGTTTGTTCAAATGAATGACCTTGACCCACTTTCAAGGTCA
>NW_018407232.1:46553-52385 GCF_002113885.1 Mizuhopecten yessoensis | reverse complement strand
CCCCCCAGGGGCCTGAGGGGCGGGGCCCAATAGGGGAAACATAGCAAATTATTCTTTAAAATCCTTCTTCTTCTGTAGGAATGAAGGATTTGGTCCATATTTGTTCACAAGCATCTTTGGGTGAAGGGGAACCAATTTTGTATAAACCGTGGGTCTGGCCCCCCAGGGGCCTGAGAGGCGGGGCCCAATAGGGGAAACATAGCAAATTATTCTTTAAAATTCTTCGTCTGTAGGAATGAAAGGATTTGGTCCATATTTGGTGTTGAGCATCCTTGGGTAAAGGAGAACCAATTTTGTATAAACGGTGGGTGGGACCTGAGGGGCGGGGCCCAATAGGGGAAATATAGGTAAAACCTTTATAATCCTTCTTCTACCATAGGGATTTAGGGATATTATCCTAATTTAGTCTGGAGCATCCTTAGGCAAAAGGGACTCCATTTTGTATAAACGGTGTGTCTGACCCCTCTGGAGGCAGAGAGGCGGGGCCCAATATTGGAAATAGAGGTAAAACCTTTAAAATCCTTCTTCTACCATAGAGATTAAGGGATTTAATCCTAATTCAGTCTGGAGCATCCTTGGGTCAAGGGGACTCAATTTTGTATAATTGGTGGGTATGACCCCCCCTAGGTTGCATAGGGGTGGGGCTCTGTTTGAAGTTTGTTCTCGCCATAACTCAAGTACTGGATGGATCTTTCTGAAATTTCATATGTACTTACAGCACCTACTTCATACCAATTATTTTAAACATATCAGGTGAGCGATACAGGCCCTCTGGGCCACTTGTATAGTATATATAGACTACATACAATAAATAAACACAATGAAGAGGCTTGATTGAAAGGTTACATAGATATAACATATATCGGCTGTATATATATATATACATATTATCAATTGGTAGAACATCACTAATTAGATAAGCTACATCTTTCCTTTTGTAGAGGCATATTATTGTCACATGTTATGATCCAGGAACGATAACACATACAATTTAGATAACACAACTTTTTCTGTAGTAAATATTATCATTATACTAGTAGTTTGAGGCATGCACGTTCTACAGTATAGGTTATGATAAAGAGATACATATTTGGAAAAATAAATTGGCATATATATTAAATATTCAGTGTTTACATTTTGTGATACCTAGCTAATGTTGGTAGATTATTAGTTCATAATCTATATACATATATGTATGTATTCAATTGATGGAACATCAATAACAAGCCAAGGTAAGTTTACTTAAACCTAGCTATAAAAGTTTCCACTATAAAAGAAAATGTGCACATGTTATAATCCAAGAGCAAAACATACACATTACTAAGCTTTGGTGAAGTAATATATGTTATATTGATGATATAGCAAAATCATAAGTTCTACATTTGTATCAAATAAGTTACTTATATGATATATGTATAATTGGTTCTACACACATATATATATAGTCACATGGTGAGATTTATACAGTTATGGTACATGTTTGACTTATTTGATAAAAATAATAATGCAAAAAGAAACAAAACAAACAAATGACACATTATGATCAGTTTATGTATTCATCAAATCACTTATGATGTGGCTGCCTGTTGTAGGATCTGTCACGGTTAGAAGCCAACGTCCTAGGGCCTGGTTGTTTCTTAGGATGGGGGTAATGGGGTGGGATCCTAACTCTTCAAGGTTGGTGACTTGGTGTTTCTCTCCACTATACTATTGTTCCTGATAATAATCCTACCGTCTTTGGTCCAAATGCCAGATATGAGACCCTGTCTCTTGAGAAAGTGAACCTTGAAGAAAATAGATGCCCTAGCTCTGGTTAGTGCCTCATTGATGAAGAGCTTATTGGATGGGGTGGGAGATGTGGGTGATGATTCCTGGTCCTTCTTACTGAATAAGGAAAATCTGGCATCATAAACGTTGGCTCTGGTCTTATACGAGATGAAACGTACAATTATGTCTCTTGGATATGCATTGTTGATAGGACCTACACGATGTGAGCGACTGATGTCAGCATCCGTAACCATAACCCCCAGTGTGTTATTGCACGAGTCGATAATTAACTGGTCAGTGTTCTCGTGTTCAGATTCTGGGATCCCCCTGAATTTCAGACAGTTGCGACGTGAATACTGTTCCATGTCATCTAATCTGTTTTCTAGTGACTTGACCTGTTGGTGTAGGGTAGTGATACCTAGACTTGATAGTAATGTATCTTTGAACAGCGTATTGTTCATCATCAACACAAATTCCAGATTCCACACAGCTCCACAAATTATCATGCAAATTCATTCTTTCCTAGAGTAATTCGTACCTGGAACAGCCTCCCAACCTTCATCGCCGACAGTGCAGACCTCTCAACACTGAAGGCAAATCTCCTCTCTGACCTCTCTCACATTAAATTCTAAGCGCATACATGTTGTTTTTATCATATAGTTCTAAAAAATAAAAAATAAAAAATACTTGTTTTTAACCGATCTCTCTGACGCCTCTAAATAATGTTCAGTATATTGAACGTTTTAGAGTATCCTGTTGAAGTTGAAGTTGATGTTTATTTATAGGAATTTCAGTCAAATCTTCTTCTGTACTGATACTCTGCATGGGTTGATGTTTGGCTTGTATATAAAATTTGGAAGTCCTTCTAAATGTCTAAAAAAGAGACCCTAGTTCTAACGGCCTAAAATTTTGAATAAAACTTTTACCTTCCTCTGTGTCGGCGTGTATTTACGTCAAACCAACTCATGTCTTATAACATGTGTAACGGGTTGTTTCGCCCCAAATCCCGTTCGCCCAAAGGGTTGTTTCGTATAATATATAGATAAGATATGGACATATAATAAAACTAAATTAATTTCTCTAAGTACATAGATACGTATAATATATAAAACAACACGGACGTGCGTGTACACTAGACTAAATGTGTTAACACGGGAAAATAATATTGTTGTATACCCCATTTTTGTTTCATTTCACTATTCTTATTTATTTCTAAAATGAAATTCAATATATGTTATAATGTGTGTCGGCGTGAAGAAAATAACTTAATCCGTTTTTTGCTTTACAATGTACTTAAAAACAACACAAACATATTTTTTTTTTATATAAAACTGATTTTAATGATATGAAAGATTAAGAAGACTTAATTTGTGACTTAAAACAAATAAAAATGAAAAGAAAATACCAAACAATGTTTCGCCCTAAAAAAATGTTTTAGGGCGAAACAACCTGGTGCGAAACAACCTAGGGCGAACGGGATTTGGGGCGAAACAACCCGGAACCATAACATGGGTAAAATCTGCATATCAGTAGACAGTAAATTTGTAACACAACCAGGTTATATCAAGTGTGCAGTAACAATTAACACCCAGGTGAAGACAAAATCAAACCCTCAATTGATACATTAAGATTTTTTATTTTCATCCTCAGATAACCCCTCCTTCTGAAAAAAAATTCCTCGAGAACTGTTTGCTAGATCCTCTATTGGCCAAGTAGCAGCTTTGTACATATCTGATAAACTTTTATTACTGGAGAATGGGGAGAACTTGTGATCCAACTACAACTTGCATTTAAGTTTCTATCTGGAAGTTTAACAATTCATCCACCAGTTTTCAGCTATTCACTTGTGTTCATGTGATGCAAACAGCTCGCGTACACATTTGTTTACCATTACTGCGTTAGGATATCTGCTATCTACTGAGGTTTAATACATCCATCAGCACTTTCCACTACATTATAGGGTAGTAATTTTATTTTTAATTGCAACTGTTTGTCCTAAACTTCTACAATAACTATCATACTGATTTATATTAAATTATCATAAAATAAATCATAAAACACAAAAATAAAATAGAATTTGATTCAGGTTGTTGTGTTGCCTCCATCTTATGTTTCTTTTTAGCTAATTACGGGTCATGCTCATAAAGAAATTACTTTGTTCTCAGTTTTCATTTTACTGCTTTTATTCATGCTGGTTTATTGGTTCTTTAATTAGTTTGCCTTAAGATGTGAATTCTACGTAATCAGCATTATATCTACTTGTACTTCCAAATGAAATTATCAAATTATCAAATAGTAAATAAATAGAGAATAATACATGCCTTTTTCCATATCACACCCAGTATCAACCCGAGACTGTATTATCAGCCCGGAGGGCCAAAGGCCTGAAGGCTGATATTGGTTTGAGGGTTGATACTGGGTGTGATATGGAAAACGGCATTTTATTCTGTTTATTATATACTTACTTACAAGCTAAACGGTAATAAGATTTATATATATATTTTAAATGCCGCTGTGACTATTCTCCATAATTATGTTTATTGAAGATTTAAAAGAAACTGTGGTTAGGTATACATGTAGCAAACACTAGTGAAAGCAAGTGGTTATTTTTTTTTAAAAGCACTGGATAAAGTCTTGAGTGTAATCAGCCCAACAGAACTCAAAATATAAGTAGTGCATTTTATAAACTGATTTTCTATTCATATAATAACAGTGATAGAGACCTAACCCCCCGGGCCTGGAAAGTTATCCCAAGCAGGCACTCTTTTGAGGAAGCACTGTATAAAATCAAGAGTGTAATCAGCCCAAGAGAAATCAAGATATTGTGCATTAGTGCATTAAACAGATTTTCTATTTATAGTGACCCATTGACCTTTGACCACTGGACCGGAAAAGTTATCCCAAGCAGGCACTTTCTTCCAGGTAGGACTCGATAAAATCTGAGTGTAATCAGTCCAACAGAATTCGAAATACAGTGCACAAACTGATGTTCTGTTTATAGTAAGTGACCTTGACCTTTGATATCAAAGGCTGAAAAGCTATCCAAAAGCTTAAGCAAACATATATCATTTCATTACACTGGATAAAGTCCATGTATGCACACACACAAGGTTCTACACTTAAAGTTGATAAGTTGGCTTTAATATTCATGTTTTTTCTGTATGTTATTACCATCTCCATAGCATATTGGATGAAGTTGCTAAGTGTTTAAATTGAATCAGTTGATGATTTTCTATATAAAGCAACAGTGACCTTGACCTTGGAACCCTGAAACACAACAATGTCCGAAGTATACTCATACTTGACCTTTGCATAAAGTTTGACCAAAATCCATGAACGAATGAAGTTGCCAAGTGTTTAAATTGAATCAGTTGTTGATTTTCTATATATAGCAACAGTGACCTTGGCCTGACCTTGGAACCCTGAACCACAAGGGTATACCCATATTTGACCTATGCATAAAGTTTGACCAAAGAATGAAGTTGCTAAGTGTTTACATTGAATCGAGACGGGACTGGATGATTTTCTATATATAGCAAATGTGACCTTGACCTTGGATCCCTGATATACAAAGATGTCCGAAGTATACCCATACTTGACCTTTGTATAAAGTTTGACCAAAATCTGTCAATGAATGAAGTTGCTAAGTGTTTATATTGAATCGGGATGCAACGCGACGGGACAGGCCAGGACGCCGCACCAGGGCAAAAGCTCACTTGGCCTCGGCAGGTGAGCTAAAAACAGATAGAAGGACAGACAGACGTAAAATCTGATTACTAAAGATGTGCAGGGATCCTAACAACAAATTGTGTAATTGAATTTGAGAATCCCCCTTTGGGACCCCACTCCTCCCACTAGGGAGCCAGAGTATTATGAGAGCGACCCTCTGTTAAACAGCATTCAGTCTTCTTAACCAAGTAATGCTCCAGACCATTGGTTTGAAAACATCATCAAGCCATACAGAAGGACTTCAAAGGATATACTGTTTCAGGTGATTTATGTCCTCGCAACAGCCAGGGTCATATAAGGACGTGTGTCACCTATAGAAGAAAACTGCAATTTGAA
>NW_018407232.1:41867-42820 GCF_002113885.1 Mizuhopecten yessoensis | reverse complement strand
CCCCGGGCCTGGAAAGTTATCCCAAGCAGGCACTTTCTTTGAGGAAGCACTGTATAAAGTCAAGAGTGTAATCAGCCCAAGAGAAATCAAGATATTGTGCATTAGTGCATTAAACAGATTTTCTATTTATAGTGACCCATTGACCTTTGACCACTGGACCTGAAAAGTTATCCCAAGCAGGCACTTTCTTCCAGGTAGGACTCGATAAAATCTGAGTGTAATCAGTCCAACAGAATTCGAAATACAGTGCACAAACTGATGTTCTGTTTATAGTAAGTGACCTTGACCTTTGATATCAAAGGCTGAAAAGCTATCCAAAAGCTTAAGCAAACATATATCATTTCATTACACTGGATAAAGTCCATGTATGCACACACACAAGGTTCTACACTTAAAGTTGATAAGTTGGCTTTAATATTCATGTTTTTTCTGTATGTTATTACCATCTCCATAGCATATTGGATGAAGTTGCTAAGTGTTTAAATTGAATCAGTTGATGATTTTCTATATAAAGCAACAGTGACCTTGACCTTGGAACCCTGAACACAACAATGTCCGAAGTATACTAAACTTGACCTTTGCATAAAGTTTTACCAAAATCCATGAACGAATGAAGTTGCCAAGTGTTTAAATTGAATCAGTTGTTGATTTTCTATATATAGCAACAGTGACCTTGGCCTGACCTTGGAACCCTGAACCACAAGGGTATACCCATATTTGACCTATGCATAAAGTTTGACCAAAGAATGAAGTTGCTAAGTGTTTACATTGAATCGAGACGGGACTGGATGATTTTCTATATATAGCAAATGTGACCTTGACCTTGGATCCCTGATATACAAAGATGTCCGAAGTATACCCATACTTGACCTTTGTATAAAGTTTGACCAAAATCTGTCAATGAATGAAGTTGCTAAGTGTTTATATTGAATCGGGATGCAACGCGACGGGAC
>NW_018407232.1:35243-37578 GCF_002113885.1 Mizuhopecten yessoensis | reverse complement strand
TCAAGAGTGTAATCAGCCCAAGAGAAATCAAGATATTGTGCATTAGTGCATTAAACAGATTTTCTATTTATAGTGACCCATTGACCTTTGACCACTGGACCTGAAAAGTTATCCCAAGCAGGCACTTTCTTCCAGGTAGGACTCGATAAAATCTGAGTGTAATCAGTCCAACAGAATTCGAAATACAGTGCACAAACTGATGTTCTGTTTATAGTAAGTGACCTTGACCTTTGATATCAAAGGCTGAAAAGCTATCCAAAAGCTTAAGCAAACATATATCATTTCATTACACTGGATAAAGTCCATGTATGCACACACACAAGGTTCTACACTTAAAGTTGATAAGTTGGCTTTAATATTCATGTTTTTTCTGTATGTTATTACCATCTCCATAGCATATTGGATGAAGTTGCTAAGTGTTTAAATTGAATCAGTTGATGATTTTCTATATAAAGCAACAGTGACCTTGACCTTGGAACCCTGAAACACAACAATGTCCGAAGTATACTCATACTTGACCTTTGCATAAAGTTTGACCAAAATCCATGAACGAATGAAGTTGCCAAGTGTTTAAATTGAATCAGTTGTTGATTTTCTATATATAGCAACAGTGACCTTGGCCTGACCTTGGAACCCTGAACCACAAGGGTATACCCATATTTGACCTATGCATAAAGTTTGACCAAAGAATGAAGTTGCTAAGTGTTTACATTGAATCGAGACGGGACTGGATGATTTTCTATATATAGCAAATGTGACCTTGACCTTGGATCCCTGATATACAAAGATGTCCGAAGTATACCCATACTTGACCTTTGTATAAAGTTTGACCAAAATCTGTCAATGAATGAAGTTGCTGTTTATATTGAATCGGGATGCAACGCGACGGGACAGGCCAGGACGCCGCACCAGGGCAAAAGCTCACTTGGCCTCGGCAGGTGAGCTAAAAACAGATAGAAGGACAGACAGACGTAAACCAGACCATTGGTAGATGTGCAGGGATCCTAACAACAAATTGTGTAATTGAATTTGAGAATCCCCCTTTGGGACCCCACTCCTCCCACTAGGGAGCCAGAGTATTATGAGAGCGACCCTCTGTTAAACAGCATTCAGTCTTCTTAACCAAGTAATGCTCCAGACCATTGGTTTGAAAACATCATCAAGCCATACAGAAGGACTTCAAAGGATATACTGTTTCAGGTGATTTATGTCCTCGCAACAGCCAGGGTCATATAAGGACGTGTGTCACCTATAGAAGAAAACTGCAATTTGAAGGAAGTGCATGTGTTGACGGGAAAAAATACAGTTACTTATAAGAATTTCCTATGTGCAAAGGGCTTTGGACTTTTAACTGTAATCCATTATGATAAAGCCACATACTAAGTGGCAAGCGGTAATGAACAAAATATGGCAAACAGTTAATTATGAGAACTTCCTAAGGGCCATACATGTAACTCCAGCAAAAAAATAAAATATTGGCACGTGGTTCGAACTTGATCTGTAATCTATTATGATTAAGCCACATACAAAGTTACAAATTGATATGGTAAATGGTGGCGAAAAAAAATCTTGAAAACTTAAATGTGACTGTTGCCGCCAACGACAACGTGTGATGACGGACAGACTGATCCTTAAGTGTTCGCCATGCTTCTCAGGCGGCACGACTAAGGAAAGGCAGAACAGTGAAGAAAGAAAGGAAAGATTTAAGATCCCAAGTGTGTTGCAATGGGGGCAGAAGATCTATTTTGGTCTGTTCAATGTCCCCCAAGTAGTTAAGACATGAAAAATCCCTGATTCTTCAGGGGGCCAAATTTTAGCCCACCCCCCATGTACATTGTATGTTAATTATGGTTTGACAGATTTTGACAGATTCGATGACTCAAGTAGAAAATTAATTGTTTGAATCATGTAATCTTGAAATAGAAAGTGAAGGGACATAACTCTTTATGTAGAATTTTGTGCACTTTTAAATATCTCGTATTCTCATCAGATGTATATGAAGTGCATAACAAATGGATAAATAAAAATATGAATGATGAACTGCCAGAATAAGATGTATAGGAAAGCAAACAAAGGGGCACAACTCTTCGAGTTCTTGAAAATCCAGCCCTTACTTTCTTCTATTTTTAGGATGCTTCTACACCAAAGTCAAATAACTTTGGCTACTTCAACTTCTGACAGGTCAATGACCCTTGATGAGACTTATTTAGCTGTCAAAAGTCAGACCAAAAAATACTGCAGTACAATTTTATGTCAACTTATGTATTAGTGGATTTGAACACCACTGTAAATATGAATGTTGAACAGAAATATTTTAACATTTAAGCGAACACAT
>NW_018407232.1:25481-34458 GCF_002113885.1 Mizuhopecten yessoensis | reverse complement strand
GATAATTTCATGGAAATGATGACTTGTTATTTTAAACAAATGATTTGTTAATTTCAGCTTGCATGCACTGTTTGAATGTTATTTTAATAACATTGTACCCATATGAATCCATGATTGTCATGAAGTGGTGCTTTATTTGAATTTAATACATTTGATACTCTATTACCTGACCTGGAACGCATTCGTAGCCATACCGAGACAATTACAATACTATGGTATAACTGTATATATATTGTGTACATAGTTTATGCGTCTGAGAGACCAGCTGTTCTAACTTACAAACGTCCAGGTGACGAGAAAGAACATGAGAGGAATGTTTTTGACTTTTGACAGGAGCTGTAGGCAATTCACACCTTTCAATTTGTACTATTCTTCTTTTTGGATAACGACGCTTTAACTTGTAAGCGAAAAATAATCACTGGCGTCACGAGCAGCATCAATACTAAAAACGTCTTTTATATTTATGTAATATTAACGGCTACCAAACCCGTGCTTCTGGTTACAAATAAATGCTATGTCCCAATCACCTGCCCTCTGGACTGGTTTTTAGGTCACCTGAGACAAAGTCTCAAGTGACCTTTTGAGATCGCCTTTTGTCCGTCGTCGTCTGTCGTCTGTCGTTCATCGTGCGTCCGTAAACAATTTACCTTTTCGACTTCTTCTCCAAACCCCCTGAACCAATTTCAATGAAATTTTGCAGGGACCTTCCATGGACAAAGGTCAACAAAAGTAGTGGCCGGTTTAGTCCCAAGCCCCCAGGGGCCTGAGGGGCGGGGCCAAAAAGGGTCAAATTGACTAAAATTTCAAAAATCTTCTTCTCCAAAACCCCTGAACCAATTTCAATGAAATTTTGCAGGGACCTTCCATGGACAATGGTCAACAAAAATAGTGGCCGGTTTAGTCCCATGCCCCCAAGGGCCTGAGAGGCAGAGCCAAAAACGGTCAAATTGACTAAAATTTCCAAAATCGTCTTCTCAAGACCAAGATGTGGTAGAATCAAATACTCTTCATATATGGAAGGGTCTTAAGGTGCTTTACCGAAATTGTGAATTTCTTGACCCTGGGGTCTCACATTTCCCCCTGGGGAGGGGGTAAACTTTACTATAGTTTATATAGGGAAATCACATTTTGGACCAACATTTGTTTAATTTCCATTGGAAGTAATTCAATTTGGGTTAGCATTATCAGTATTAGGTAGCAGTTTGATAGTATGCACCTATGAGCCCTGACTGACCCCCAGGGGCTGATGGGTGGGGCCAAAAAGGGTTGAATTGACTGAAATTTCAAAAATCTTCTTCTCAAGACCCAGATATGGTAGAATCAAATACTCTTCATAGATGGAAGGGTCTTAAGGTGCTTTACCGAAATTGTGAATTTCTTGACCCTGGGGTCTCACGTTTCCCCCTGGGGAGGGGGTAAACTTTACTATAGTTTATATAGGGAAATCACATTTTGGACCAACATTTGTTTAATTTCCATTGGAAGTAATTCAATTTGGGTTAGCATTATCAGTATTAGGTAGCAGTTTGATAGTATGCACCTATGAGCCCTGACTGACCCCCAGGGGCTGATGGGTGGGGCCAAAAAGGGTTGAATTGACTGAAATTTCAAAAATCTTCTTCTCAAGACCCAGATATGGTAGAATCAAATACTCTTCATAGATGGAAGGGTCTTAAGGTGCTTTACCGAAATTGTGAATTTCTTGACCCTGGGGTCTCACGTTTCCCCCTGGGGAGGGGGTAAACTTTACTATAGTTTATATAGGGAAATCACATTTTGGACCAACATTTGTTTAATTTCCATTGGAAGTAATTCAATTTGGGTTAGCATTATCAGTATTAGGTAGCAGTTTGATAGTATGCACCTATGAGCCCTGACTGACCCCNATGATATTTAGCCTCTTTATCTTAATCCTTCCAACCAGGGACGTATGTTTTATTCTGTTTATTATATACTTACTTATAAAAGCTACTTAAATCTTATGATCTATTTTTTTTCGAAATATTGAAAAACGGAAAATTTCCAAAAGGGGTGTGATACAGGTTTTGCAGGCTGATACGGATTTTGGGGTGTGATACGGCGAGGGCTGATATGGGTTAGAGCAATTGTGTCATATCGCATATACAAAAAACCGCAATTTTTAGTAAGAATGTAATATATAGAGATTTATACATGCCTTTTCCATATCAGACCCAGTATCAACCCGAGACTGCAAAATCAGCCCGAGGGCCGAAGGACGATACTGATAGTGAAGATGAAGACAACAAGAGAGGTGAATTTCACGGTATTCTTTTACTGTTATACAATGTGTAGTAGTCGTCAGTGGATGTACTTTTACAAAAATCATCAATATTTTTTTGTGATATTAAACTTAAAAATAAATGCAACATTCACTCTGGTAATTTTCCTAGCATTTAGAACAAATTTTATTTAATTTTCATTCATTAAGTCTTGGTCCTAAACTTTAAATGGATAAACATTTTTTGATGAAAATTCAAAGATGTACATATATTGTGTCAAAACAGTGTGTTACAAACCACTCCGATTTATTATTTTGAAGGTGGAGCAAAATGGAAATTGTGAAATTATTGAATTGCTTCTCTGAACAGTTAATTATGAAGAGCTAATAATTTGTTGCTGAGATTTCATATATACATATATCTATATGTAAATGTCTTATGACTACATAGTGTGCCATGCACTGCTCTAATGACATTAAATGTCTGTATTTTGATGGTTAAATAACAAGCATATAGCTTAAGTATTTTGAAACATCATAGGAACTTAAGACAGATTATAAATGTGTATTTTGTGTCAATACCACCAACATCTATATACATTAAAGGTCAATCATTCCACTACAGGTAATATGCTTTCTGGACATCAACTCTTGAAAGAATGAATTCAAGTTATATTTGTTGAAACTTCATAGATAAATGTAACATGACAGGTCAAATGGTCTCACAGTTTACTTTGGAATGAATTCTAATAAATTCTACCAGGTGAGCTTTTAAGGCCCCTTGGCCTCTTGTTTTCATATCACTGTGCAGGGGTTCATAATTTATCATCAGAGTCACAGCAAGGGTGCAAAGGTCAAATTATATTAATTATTGTTGTGACCTCAATAAATAAAACAATATTATCTCATAAGACTGTTTCCTGATCCAGAGGCAAGTGAATGAAACAATCACGTAAGGGACTTACAGGAAAGTCGCTTTTATAAGACTGATCAACAGCTGCGTGAAGATAGGACTAATTCATGATTCACTTCATAACTGATAGATAACATTGTTCTTCTATAAAGATTTCATGCCATTTATTGATTTTATTGTTGAATATGTCTTTATATTGTTTTACAGGTCCTCGAACACAAGTGATAGAGCATGCGGAGGTAATGCAGTTTGGTCCAAACAATACGGTTATCATAAACAACTACACTTTAGCTAAACCCCAAGACAAATCAGGTAAATATCTGTAAACCCCTTTGGGACGACCTGCGACCTAGGTTGTGATAAAGCAGTATATTAGATACTTAAATTATTATTGATATTTCTTATTTGTAGTTAATGTTAATTGAGGTTACAGTAACGCTATTTGGATGCAACATATCACCTAACCATGATGTACCTATACACAACATTTGATGTCTGAATTCATGAAATAACAGCAGAGCTATGATCTAGAAACCATTATTTTGAGCACTTTATGTCAACGTCAAGTTCAAATTAAAGTCACGGTGACTTTGGTTAACGACGATGTACCTATTTACAAAGTTTGATACCCATCAATGAAACAGTTGCTGAGATATGCTCAGGAAAATGTCATGTTATAACTTTAAGTACAGGTCAAAGGTGAAATTGAGGGCACTTGTGTTTAGAATGTGACATAATGTCTTTCCATATACATGTGTTTGATGTCCATTCATGAAATAGCAGCTAAGATATGCTCCGACTTTGTCAAAGCAGGGTTATTATAAAAGAGGTTTATTTTCCGACAGATACCTGCAGCTATTGTATACTTATACTTATATGACCTTTATATCATATGGCATTGTCATATACACTTGTACAATTATACCCGATAGAAATTACTGGTTATGATTATGTATTCATATGTGAATTTCAAACAAACACAGCAGGTGGATCTAAAGACGGAGGAGGAGAAGATTACAGAAATGCAGATGGTGGCAGACTTTCTGGTCGTGCTATTGATATGTTAATAGCTAAGAAGAAGTCTGTTGGCATCATCCGTGGACCGGGAAACCTTCAGGGTACTGGTTTTCTTCTAAAAAACCACTTAGTGATGACCTCCTACCACCTAATCAAGGATATCGGTAAGAATATGTACATCCCTTAGTTCTACAGAGGAATGGTGGCATATCGGTTAAGCTTAAGAACACATTATACAAATTATAACCATGTATAAAATATTTATAGTTATTTATAATGAAAGGTCATAGCTGTATAGTTTAATAAGTGTCATTGCCCTTCTACTACTCCTAAAGGACTGAACAGATTTTGATGAAAATTTGCATTCATTGTACCCATGCATCATCATCTATAGATTATGGTTGCTTTTATATATGAAACAGGTTTTGATCAATTAATGGTATGGTAGGTGTTATAAGTGTAAAAGTTCACTGGTTGCTATTTTGGGCTTGTGGTAGACCATACCCCAAACCCACTTAAACGATCTACAAAACTTGTGAAAGAGTTTCATTTACCAGGGTTTTGTATACAAAAACCACTGAGCATAAACTTTATGTTTTGGCTCACCTGGCCCAAAGGTTCAAGTGAGCGTCTAGCGTCAACTTTTACTTTCAACAAATTAATAACCAAGAGACCTAGGGTTATGATATTTGGTCAGCAGCATGCTGGGATGAAGAGTTACGAAATTTGTTCTAATGCATGACCTTTGCCCATTTACAAGGTCACAGGGGTCAAATATGTTAAAATCTTTTCACAATGTTTTCTGAATAATCAGAAGGCCCAGGATGATTATATTTAGAGCTGTCATGATACACTTGACCCACGATTCGATACGTATCTCGATATTTGTATCACAATTCTATAATTTCGATTCGATTCACCTTCATTTTAAAATATAAACAAAATGAGATATATAGGCTTCCAACACTTTAATTTTATATTGAAACCGAAACTAAGAATAAAAAAACAATTTGATGCGATGAACTTGGCTGAGATGTGTCGCCATGTTTGCATTTTGCCCCGATTTGTAGGCTCGCATACATAGACATATCTGGCAAATAGTTTGTGATTTGTCCACTTTGCCGTCAATACACGAAAACCTGAAGTGTTTCCACACTTTTGAATGCTTTGTGAAAATTGCATCCTCGCAGCTGATTGTTTGAGGGTTTATAGATCAGCCAATGAAATTGAACGTCTCGCAGACGTTTCGGCTGAAGTGGCATACACTAATATACAGATCGTGACGTATCAAAATTCCGAAAAATATATCGTGAACGGATCAAACATAATCGCGGTACAAGTGCATCACAGTGAATCGTGAAGCCTCTAATTATATTTGGCCAAAACTATGCTGGGATGAATTAAGGGCTACCAGGTTTTTTCAAATTAGTAACCTTGACTTTCATCGTATGTTACAGGGTCAATTATCTGAAACAACAAGAGATCCCAGAGGGTTCTTGGCGCCCACCATTGTACCATCTTCATTAGTTCTTTGTCAGTTAGATCTTTTCTCTTCTTTTCTCTAACCTATTTGATCATGTTAACAGTAAATGGACCTTGAGGTAACTTTTGATCTAAACTTAATACTGCTATTTATAAAAGACAACCTTCAAAGTGAGTTTGTCATTTCACATATTTACTAGTACAGTACTTAAAGTGAAAGAAACAGAATCGATCATTGCAATATGAGAAAGATCTGTTTAGTTCTTCCTTTAGCCATTTTGTTTTAATGATCAGTCTCAAATTATGACATGCACAACGAGGGATCAAGGGGAATCGACATATCAAATATGTTATTCCTGAGAAATAAAGGTAACAAACCTTTAATGTCACAATCCAAGATGATGGCCTATCAGCCATTTTTTTTGTTTGATCATTTTCAAAATTAAACATTCACAACAGCAGACCAAGGGGAACCTACATATAAAATCTGAGAAAGATCCCTCTGGTAATTTCTGAGAAATAGTGATAACAAGAATTGTTTAAGGACAGACCACAGACGCAGGGCGATTTGAATAGCCCACCATCAGAGGATGTTGGGCTAAAAATCCAAAAAACAACTTTTGATGAACAACCAATGGCCCAGGATGATATTTGGTCAGCAACATGCTAGATAAAGGGCTACCAACTTTGTTCCAATGAATGATCTTGAATATATGTCAAGGTCACAGGGGTCAAATATATCTAAAACCAAAAGGCCAAATGTTGGGTATCTGACTGTCTGCAGGTTGGAAACTGGAAAAAATAAATAAAAAATAAAATATGCATTGAATGTTAAATACAGGTATTTATAATATTGGTATAATATCTTGGTACACTCAAATTTGCACGACTGAAAGTTAGGATGAAGGACTGACCCAATGATTATTCAAGGTTACAGGGGTCATATATGTTTTAAACCTAAAAATGACTTTTTCTAAATAACCAATGGTGGGATAGAGGGCTACTAAGTTTGTTCAAATGAATGACCTTAACTGATATTCAAGGTCACAGGGGTAAAATATATTTAAAACCTTCAAATGACTTCTCTTGAATAACCAAAAGGCTTAAGGTGTTCATATTTGGCCAGTTACATGCTAGGATAGCGGATTACCAAATTTGTTCAAATGAATGACTTGGACCTATATTCAGCTACCAAGTTTTTTGCAAATGAATAACCTTGACTTACATGTATATTCCGGGTCACAGGAGTATAATGTGTTTAAAACATTTGAATGACTTCTTCTGAATTATCGAAAGACTAAAGATGTTCATATGTGGCCAATAACATGCTGGGATGAAGGGGAACCAATTTTGTTCAAATGAATGCCTTTGACCTTTATTCAAGGTTGCAGGATGGGTCAAATACCAGGTATGTTTAAAACCTTAAAAAAAACTTCATCGCAATAATCAAATGCCAAGAAAGTTTACATATGGACAGCTACATGCTGGGATGACAAATGAATGACCTTCACACATTGGTTTGGTTTGGTTTAATTTTTTTTAACGTCCTATTAACAGCTAAGGTCATTTAAGTATGTGCCTCCATGTGTGTAGTGTATGCGTGCTTGTGTGTGTGTATGCAGGAAACAGGGTATGTTGTTGTGCTTGCCTCCTTGTAATAGCACGAATCTGATGCCGACGTTATAGTGCTATACGGCATGGCCTTTTAGTGAGATATAGCTATCTCACTGAAATGCCATGCTGAAGGCACCCAGCACAAATTTGCTGAACATTAAGAAGGGAATAACAACTACTATTTTTAAGGACTCTGGTGTCTCGGCCTTGCCTTTCTCACCTGGGCGAACAGACTCAACCTTCAAGCCAAAAGTGAGGTGTTGCTGCAAGCAAGGCACTAGGGAATAACAGGTAGTTAGAAGTAGAAAGCAAGATAAAGATCCCAAATAGTGCAATTGGTGCAGCATATTTATTTTGGTCGCTTTTGTGTCCCCAAATAGAGGACACCAAAGCGAATCCCCAACTCTGCAGGGGGTTCTCTCATTAGTTGCCTTTTACGATATGCAGTGGGTAACAGCAGGTGTATTCTTTTCACGATCCCCCACCTGCAAGGTCACACGGGTCAAATATGTTGAAATCTTTTCTCCGAGAAATGGCTAGGATGATGATATTAAGCCAGTAGCATATGCTGGGATGAAAGATTTGAAAAGTTTTTTTTCAAAAAAATTACCAAGGTCACAGTGGTCGAATATCTTTAAAACATTACACAACTTCTTCTGAATTACTGAATTGCAAAAGGTGGTGATATGTGACCAGTAGCTCAGATCAAGAGCTATCAAGTTTGTTCATGTGAATGTTGCATTCTGGGACGAAAGGCTATAAAATTTGTTCATTTTAAATGTCCTGTCAAAGGGGTCAAATGTGTTTGAATCTTTTGAACAGATTCTTTAGAAAAAATTGGAGTCAAGACACCGATATTTTGCATGTAGCTTTATTTTAGTTCACTGGAAGATTACAGGTGTGAGATTAATACCAGGTGAGTGATGCAGACCCACTGGGCCTCTTGTTTTATTTTCATTTTACAACAATAGTTATTATGAAACAATACGATACTGTTTACAGTTTTCTTTTTCCTATATAAATGATATTTTTTACAGTATGACAAATCTGTGAGTTCAACAGGACAACATACATTTCCTGTAAGCTATAAATTCAGCGTTGTGTGAACTATAATTGCTTCACACAAATCTAATGATTTGTACTGAGCTAATTAAGCCAAAGTTACTTACACATAAGTAAACAAGAGGCCCCATGGGCCTGCATCGCTCACCTGTTATTAATCTAACACTTGTAATCTTAAGATTTCATAAGAACCTATTAAAAGATTTAAACATATGACGCCTCTGACCTTGTTGTTGAACAAGGACATTAGGTTGAAAGTGGATCAAGGTCATTCATTTGAACTAACATGGTAGTCCTTCATCCCAGCATGCTACAGGCCAAATTTCAGAACCCTGGCCCTTTTGCTTATTGAAAAGAAGTCGCTTGAAGATTTAACGACATTTGACCCATGTGACCTTGAAAGTTGGTCAAGGTCATTCATTTGAACAAACTTGGTAGCCCTTCATCCCAGCATGCTAGAGGCCCAATATCAGTACCCTGGGCCTTTTGGTTATTGAGAAGAAGTTGTTTGAAGATTTTATGACATTTGACCACTGTGACCTTGAAAATTGGTCAAGGTCATTCATTGTAACATACTTGGTAGACCTTCATCCCAGCATGCTACAGGCCGAATTTCAGTACCCTGGCCCTTTTGCTTATTGAGAAGAAGT
>NW_018407232.1:22692-24541 GCF_002113885.1 Mizuhopecten yessoensis | reverse complement strand
TTTGGTTATTGAGAAGAAGTTGTTTGAAGATTTTAACATATTTGACCCCTGTGACCTTGAAAGTGGGTCAAGGTCATTTATTTGAACAAACTTGGTAGCCCTTGATCCCAGCATGCTACTGGCCAAATATCATCTTCCTAGGCCTTTTGGTTATGGAAAAGAAGTTGTTTAAAGCAAAAAGTTGACGCCGGACAGACGGACGACGGACTCCGCACCATAACATAAGCTCACTTGCCCTTTGGGCAGGTGAGCTTACAATTATTCTTTCTTTGGAGTTAAAACTGTTTTCATAGATAACTACAAATTAATGGAGACACTATATAATAAAATTTATCTTGTTAAAGTTTCAGGAGACGAAAATGAAAAATGTCTGAATCGACAACATACCGAGAATAAGAAGATATCCATACAATTTGATTATCAGCAGGCAGCAGATGCTGGAAGTGTGCAGAATTATTTTTACTTCACACCAGACATTCAATATTACAACCATGAACTTGATGTTGCTGTCCTGAAACTTTTACAAGATTCAACTAACCTACCAGAATGTTTTGAGCACTTCAGTCCTTTCCAACGTGGGATGAAAGCACACATGATTGGTCATCCTCAAGGAGGTATATTAGAGGTAGAAGCAAACATTGAAGGCTTTCAAATTTCTGATGAGTTGTACAAGGATGCAGTAGCCTGGAGTACTGCAAAATACCGTGAAAATGGGTACCGTGGGATTCAGGACAGTCGAAAGATTCTGTTTCACTGTAGATTTGCCCATGGTACATCAGGTAGTCCCGGTTGTTATACTGATCCAACCAAGGAAAACGCTGAAGTAGTTTGGATGTTGCTTGAGGGATATCCAGGGTTTTATTATAAACACCTGACTCCTGCTGAACAGATAGAAGTTCCAAAGGCATACCTCATTCAGCAGGGTATCACAATGGAGGCAATTTGGAGACACATGTCAAAGGAAAACCGAGATTTATGTCTAAAAATATTTGGTCACCGTAACGAACACTTTTTTCCAATCTGAGGTATTAATGAGTCATAACAAGTTGGGTGGAGATTTTAGAGGTTTATTAAATGGTGATAGTCGACCGGTTTACCAGTTTGGTCACATCAGAACGGCAAATTGCAGATTTCTAGCCCCTGAGATACCTTTTTTCTTGACTAAACAATTGATATGAATTGTATTATCAAGAAAGTCAAAATAAGAGAGAAACTTGATACATTGTGAATTGTGTGTAATGATCGCCCAAAATTAGTGGTCATTATATCATAGGGCAGTGTATCAATGTATTGGATCCGTTCCCTTGTGGTTTTTAACACTGAAATTTCCTAAAAGCACATGGAAAATGTCTGAATTTATTGAGCTTTCCCTACATGATTGAACTGTAAAAGGTGATTTGTAAAATGTGCAATAGGATGTGAATCTTGTATCACACGAAGTACTTTACCATACAGTGCCCCACATTATACAAAGTAGAACTAGCGAGTTTAAGAAGTGTAGAAAGATCTGAACAGTTCAGTATGCTAGGGGAAGACCAAAAGTGATAATTATTTTTTGGAGAAAGCAACACATTTATTATGGACGAAGAATAGGAAAATTTGTTGGGATGACCACAGAAATTAACACACTTCTCGAAAATTTTGTTGAAACATATTTACTAGGAAACATTAGTATTATCTACATAATGTTCAGTTGAATTCCTGTAAACTGTTGAAATTATTGTTTAAAATGGCAAGGCTACATAAAATCTTGCATGAAGAAATGTCTTGTTCATTATAAAAAAAAAAAAAAAAATCGCAGAGGGGATTGGCAACTCTGCCCCAGTCAAGATTATATAGCACGTCGCTC
>NW_018407232.1:4087-21437 GCF_002113885.1 Mizuhopecten yessoensis | reverse complement strand
TTACTATGACACCACAGATTTTATCAATTAAAAGTAATACAATCAGCTTATAACAATGGGATAAACAAAAGACGTAAGAACACTTCTCGAGATTGGTTTGTTTTCACACCAACTTCTGAATCTAACGAAGCGGTATCGACGCCATCTTGCTTTGTCAAAATTGAGATAGGTGGCGCTCGCTATCTGCTCCGGAATCAGGGGGAGGTAAGTCTAGATTGACGTGTCATAAAATTGGTAAGGCAGAGAGGGAGTTGCTAATCCCAGGGACAGTATATAGAGGGGATTGGCAACTCTGCCCCAGTCAAGATTCTATAGCACGTCGCTTTTGTGTTTGTTCACCGAACCGCGAAGTCATCGAGAGCCCCTCTCGATCACCCCGCGCTTGCGCACTAGCGTTAAAATCAAGCACGGATCTGCTTTCGGTGTCATGTCAACAATCTCGCCGAGATCGAAGTGTTTTGATAACGGTTAGCCCTGATTGGGACTGTGAAATAGTAGGTCTTCTTTTTATTCAAGGGCAGGGCTATCATTGCCACTATGTCTAGCCTTTCGGCTGTGTTGGTGGCTATTACAACAAATCACATTTCGTAAAGCACGTTCAAGTGAAAATAATGCTAATATTGACACTTTTCGACACAAAATCAGCACAAGTTATTTGTTATTTTTGCCACAAAAATTAGTACTTCATATAAAAAAAATATTCAACTTTCTATCGCTGTAAATTTCAAAAAGAAGTATTTTTTAACTGAGCTGATCCTCGAATGCAGGCGATACTTTTTTGTTGCGTTTAACATTTCCGGTTGTTTACGGCTTTTAACAACACGTGGCCTTCGTTACCAGACGAGTAATTTCATCTCTGACATCGCTATCGTTCCAAATAATGCAAATCAAATCAGGCCTACTTAACATAGAAATTACTCGGCTGTTTATTGATATTAATTGTTAAAAAAAATTACAAACGATAGTTTATAAAATTAATCAAAACAGTGAGCAGTTACCAACTACTTTCGCAATGATTTACGTTCCGGTGAGAAATATTGCTGATATTTACACTTTTTGACACAAAAATAACACTAGTTAAATTATATAATTTGCAATTAGAATGGGTTGGGTCGTTATAAAAAAAAATCAGCTTTCTATTGCTGCTAATTTAAAAAAGATCGGTCAAATACTTTTGGAGTGAGGTGGTTCACATACATGTGGTTTTTTTTTATCCCGCATTTTTGTCTGTCGACGCCCACCACAATATTCTGAACCACGCGTTACATCGCGTTTAAAAATAAGAAAATATACCCCAAAAACAAGACATCAATAACTATGATACCACAGATTTTATCAATTAAAAGTAATACAATGAGCTTATAACAATGGGATAAACAGAAGACGTAAGAACACTTATCGAGATTGGTTTGTTTTCACACCAACTTCTGCATCTAACGAAGCGGTATCGACGCCATCTTGCTTTGTCAAAAATGAGATAGGTGGCGTTCGCTATCTGCTCCGGAATCAGGGGGAGGTAAGTCTAGATTGACGTGTCATAAAATTGGTAAGGCAGAGAGGGAGTTGCTAATCCCCTTCAATATACGTCCCTGCTAATCCCCTTCACTATACGTCCCTTCACTATACGTCCCTGATGGTTCTAACCGTGCTTTAGAAAATGTTTATACTTGAATAGTTTATTATACAGTACTTGAGAGTATGTCAAAGTCATTGATACATGCATTGGGGACATTTATAGCAATTCATCCACGGTACCCATTGGGTCAAATATG
This sequence comes from Mizuhopecten yessoensis, assembly GCF_002113885.1. Classification (NCBI taxonomy): domain Eukaryota; kingdom Metazoa; phylum Mollusca; class Bivalvia; order Pectinida; family Pectinidae; genus Mizuhopecten; species Mizuhopecten yessoensis. The sequence goes on along the minus strand of NW_018407232.1, from coordinate 19,665 downwards.
AGGACCCTGGGCGTCATGGAAATCGGCAGTTATTCAAGATTTTTACCCATTATAGCCTATGGTTACATCTGACCCTGGCCAGCTCCCAGATTGATCTTTGACCTTAACACAATATATTTGTAAACATGTTTTCACTTCTGGTCTACAGATAGCTCTAGGCTTTATTTATTTTTAAATATCTTATCTTTTAGAAAAAGTTCCATGATTTTTTTTACAGATTGAACTTTGTGACCTTGAAAGAAGGTCAAGGTCATTTATACAACATTGAATTTCCATGAACCATGAATGCTTCATACCAAACTTGAAATGTGAACTATAAATGGTATACATTATAATTATAGTTGTGTCTCCCGTAAAAGAATTTTGATTCAACAATTTTTGCAAAAGTTATTGCCCTTTGTTAATTTCAGTATTATATTTTTTGTCCGGAGATCTCCTCCTACATTTTTGACGGATTTCTTTGAAACTTAGTAGGCTAAATAATCATGATATTTTGTTGTGTTTCCTTGAAAAGAATTTCGATTCAACAATTTTTGCAAAAGTAATTGCCCTTGGTTTATTTCAGTATTTGATTTTTGTCCGGCAATCTCCTCCTACATTTTTCAACGGATCTCTTTGAAACTTGGTATACATTATAATTATAGTTGTGTCCCCCGTAAAAGAATTTTGATTCAACAATTTTTGCAAAAGTTATTGCCCTTTGTTCATTTCAGTATTATATTTTCTGTTCGGAGATTTTCTTCTACATTTTTTATAGCATGTCAGCTAACCACTTTTAGAAAGATGCAGATCTTATTTCAATGTAAGAAAGTATATAACACTATATGGCATTCGACGGGCGTATATTGTTCCGCCCCGCGGTACTCTTGCTACATATCTCAGGTGACCGTTAAGGCCCATTGGCCTCCTGTTGTCTATTCTTTTGTCAGGGCCCAAAGCTTAGCCTTGTAGCCCTATGATCTAAGTAACATTTAAATGATTTATTTATTTTTGGATGTATAATCTTTTGTAACCTATGTCCAATGTTTTGGAAGAAATTAGTTGAATTTTTATTCGAGAGGACTATATATCAGTGATACTAATTAGTATGATAGTAATTATCTATGATGTAATTAATAGTTGCCGGTGATCGAATCCACAAAGGAGTAACTCCTCATTAAATTGATCCCCCATGAAAATAAAGTGATTTACGGCAATGTTACTGAAAACAAATTGTTGAAAATCTGTGTCAACATGCAAAAATAATAAAGAATATATGAACATAAGCGATATTTTTGTTTATTATGGAGATCTTGATATGAAAATTTAATCGGCAAATAAAAATGGACATACATATGTATATTATATAACAGTTTGTATTTTGCGTTATTCCAATACAGTAACCAAAATCACAAAGACACTAGCTAGAATGTCACATATTACCTAAAATTCAATATCTGCTGCGATATCTGCCATCTTTAGAAACCAGCTTCATTTATCGAAGAAATAAAGGGACCACCATTTGATTCTATGGGGAGGGTGACTTGCAGAACTTAGAAATATATTTTCTGGCATTCACACAGATGAAAATGAATACTCTGTCATCAAGTTGTGAGATCGGGCAACAATTTATACCATATACTGCCTTGACAATAAATTTAAACATTCAGCTTGATATTGAAAATAATGCTGGCTTTTCCAGTCCCAACCCCTGCCCCCTGGCATTTTCAACATAACAAACCCCCTTCCCTGAGAATCAATGGTTGTGCCCTACAGCATGAAGAAAATATTTCCTGCAAAACTATTCAGGTTGTATAAGCATGTTCATTATGTTAACAATTTGATAACAACAAAATGAGTATTAATTACAGGGACTAATTAAAACAAGTAGAATGAAAACATATGATTGATTTGTTCATGTATCATCTAACATACAAATGTACAACAGACTGTTCGGACAACATCAAGGACTTTAAAATACAATGAACATGTTTCTTGCTTAATCCAACAATATGTAAAACAAATGATTGAAGTGTATATATACATACAACGAAAACATTGGAATGTATATATACATACAACGTAAACATTGGAATGTATATACATACAACGAAAACATTGAAATGTATATACATACAATGAAAAATTGGCAAACACTAAATCTGCCAAAAAATTAACAAATAATAAATGCAATTCATTTGAAATAAATATCATAATATCAACCACATATATTCCAAATATTTATTAATGTTACGCTTTTCATGTAAAAATTCAGTGTTAATATGTGACGTTCGATGACTAGTATGGTATGTACTTTGTCACCTTCATTGGACAAATGACCAGTTAAGTGCATGTACACAAAGATGTAAAATGTGTACAAGTTGTCCACAAATCGATGTTAATTCAGCTACGCTGTAAACGTATGTACAATTAGTTTCTATATACATTATATGTATGTACGGACCAATACCTGAACTTAAAATCTCACCATCCTTTGCACCAGAAGTTAGGCGCACATCACTCAACAGATGTGATACAATTGTCATAGACCAACAGGACAAAATGCAAGAGCAGTCACAATGCTAGTGCAATGAAAATCTGTGTAAATGCGGAATTTTTTCACAATCCATACTTACCAACATGAAGAAAATGTTCAGAAAAAACTGTTTCGTGTATTACATTAAATCTACCTGCCGTTTTGACCACGTCCTGTGGGTCTGAACAGGGAATTAAAATCATAATCTGTAGATATTTTCTCAACAGGTTATTTTAGTCACACACATTTTAGTAGTTGATCATGATCTGCGTGACCCAGCAATATCACACCCAAGGACGCATCTTGGACTTATGAGAACAATCAAGTGAGAAGATATATTTGATCCACTGTAAGTGCTACCTCTCTCATCATTTTCTACCAAATCATGACCAGCAGGTCAAGAACTTGACTAACATAAACTTCCAAAATGTCTTCCACTTTCCCAAATCAATTACAGTCAGCTTATTCACACTGGACATTTTTTATTGTCTAGATTAAATATATGATTACATGTTGTAAGCAGTTTTCAGATCATTGTTTCATCTCTAAGAAAAATGTAATATTATCAAACAAAACAGAGTATTGCAAACAATCAATAGTACCCCACCTCCATACTATTGTCTGTATCAAAAATTAAAAGCAGACGATATATAAGAGCATGAGGACAAGTTTCAGTACATGGAAATCTGTCAGGACAAGATGTACTCGCATGCATGTACAAAATATGGAGATATGCTCAAGACAATGTGACATACTGTGAACAATATAACTTAGTATACAGTTGGGCACCAGACCCTATTTTAGTTTACAGTACTCTTCAATAAATACCAAATTTAGCAATAGTATTAAAGGAAAGGGTATGAAATATGCCCAAACAAGGTGATGAACAATAAACCAAGGGCCATAACTCTGTAGATAGTTGGACACCAGACCCATTGTAGTCATTGGTGTGACTCTTTAAAGCCTTCAATGAGGGCGACCTCCCTCATTTCACATTCCAAAGAGGGAAAAGTGAGTGAAAAGCGACTGAAACTACTTTGCTCAATTTATCATTCCTTTTTTATGTACGAAAATAAATCCAAAAAGCATTCATTTGATTCAAACACACCTGTAATGATCTTTACACACACCCTGCAGTAACCAGGAGATGATTTGACCACAGGATGTAGATTGGTATTTTTTGGTCAAAAGAGGGAGTCACCCTCCTAATGAGGGAGGTTTGACAGCTATGTGTAATTACCATAATGCCTTCCCTTACAAAATTTGGTGATTGTAGAGGAAAGAGTATATGTCCCAGACAAAGTGACACACGAGTTGGTGGAAGGCAAACCTATAATTACCTATGGTAGTACAGGTGGGGTATCGTAACAAGTTGTAATAACAAGCACATGTCTACCACACAATTAATGCAAAAGCAAGCAGCAGCATCACGTATGTAAAATCACAGTGAGGCATATATATGATATTCTTGCCTTCGGTATTCTAGAAATTTGGATTTTCGAAATGCTTATATTTAGAAAAGTACTACTTGAATGTTAGCTTGCTGTAAAAATTCATTGACATTTTCTATTTTTTTTAAAAACTAACTTGATAGATCCACTGTATAGTCTAGTTTTTAGGTCGTGCACCTGTAATACAATAGACATAGACCCATTATTCACACAATTGTTAAACTGTATGTCTAGATCATGATATGCTCAATCCTAAATGTTCTCCAATGTGACCGTGTTAAATTTATCTGAATATACATGATATTTCATTTCAATAATCATTTAAACAAGTTCTACAAATATTAACAGAACATAGTGTACAAGACATATTGTACATATTTAGGTGTATAGCCATGCTAACAGTGACAGAAAGTATAGTATGGAATGTTTAAACTGTTGAAGATGTATAACCAATCTTACATCACACACATACAAACACAATATAAGCATCGGTATATGGTGATACCTGATGACGTAGGCTTATGCATATATATATATATGGCATATAAAAAAAAAATCTGTATCGAATGGTAAAATAGGGACTCCTATGAGAGCGTGTTTAGGTAGCTGTTACAGTGTCTTGTACAATAGATCATGCACTTGGACCTTGCAGAACGTAATTTTGAAAGTTTCATTAAAACTTTCTTGGCAGTCCTGTACAGCGGAAGTCTTCTTTAAAAAAGAACACTGTAAAACATGTAGAGGAAATACTGATTCTTCAAAATTTATGACAATGTTAAGTGATCACCTTTGTCTTCAGACAGATGACAGTTGATCAATAGTTTACAAACTTTATCAAAACCTACTTGTGATTAATTCACTATACAGACATTTACGATTCCGACACAGATGTTAAGATGGAACAGACCATAACGGTGTTTCAATGAGGTGACTATACTGATTGACTTTAAAGAATATAAAATCGTGTCTGGGTTGACTATTTGTTCCCAGCATCTTATGCTCACATCAATTATTTTATCATTTTACAATTGCTTGATGAATAAATATATAGGAAAGATTTTTTTTTTACTACAAATCATTAATCTCAGATCAATATCGCATCAGACTAGTTGCTTAAAACAATGACCAACTTCAAGTCAGTCTTTAACAAAACAGTGCGTGTGTTTTATCCCAAGATTTCATTTTATCTATGTGAGCCAGTGTTTGATACAACAGTCAAATACTTTCTGATCTCAGTACCACATCAATGTTCTATCCCTGGTATAGTGTACATTGTGTATGTATGGATTGCCTTTCTTCTGTCCAATGTCTTCAATCCAAAGGAGTCCTTCAAATAAAACTGCAACAAAGATGATTTACTAATTCTTAATTTCATTTCTAAAAGGTTGCAAGCAATGAAACTTTCAAAATGAAACAGAATTAACTATTTTGCCAATAAGCCTTTCTAGGTTCCCGATTGAAATATGAGCATATGTACAATGGGCATGACGTCACATTAAAAGTGCAAAATGACATCCCGGTCACCTGGTTTGACTAACACTGTCGGGTACCTATTTCAGTACAATTTGGTATATTATAGTATATTTAATGGAATTATGCAGACTGAATCTTGTACCGAGATGATCACTAGAATTAAACACCAACTACTTTACAGTTGATTTAATTTATCTCCATGACCAATTGACCTATGAACAAAATTATCACAAGATTCAATCTTGATTATTTGTAAAAAAACCAGAGGATCTACCAAGGGTTACTAGTAATGACCTCCAGAAAGTTACCCTAGGGACCATTTGAGCCCAAGAGACCAAACCTCGGGACAACTGGTAATGAGCCCGAGAAAGCTACCAATGGGACTAGGGGTATTAATGAGCCTAGGAAAGTAACCAAAGAGACTGCTGGTAATGAGTCTTATAGAGCTGACAAAGGACCTACTAGTAATGTGCTCACAAAATCTATCAAATTTTCTGAGGCCCCAGAGTGCTACCATAGGGACTAATGTTAAAGTGCCCATGAAAGCTACCAATTAAGAGGAATATCTTCCACGAGCATGACTTCAGGCATTATGACTTAGTAGAAGAAGCTGTTTTAGAGTAACACATCTGACCCCTGATGATCGTGAAAATGTGTCAAAATATCACAACACTATATAAAAGTGTATGGTCTGTCCAAGTCTTTGTCTTAGGCCAATAGCGTACCTGCTGTTGCCGCATTTCTAGGATATGTTCTGTTCCATTCAAGAATCCGAATTGACTGCAAAGAATAAAATTTATCATAATTTCAAATCAAAGAAAAGAAAATTCACCCACAACATTAGCAATAGAGTCTTACTAACTGTTAAGCCAAGTTTCAAGGTAAATCAGACCTAAACGATGAGAGTTGTCAGTGGATCAGCTAACAGTGACAAGTGTAGTCACATTGGAAAATGTTTAAATCAGTCATTTCCCCTCCAGCTATGGAGTAGCTTGAAATATCTCGGTCATAATCAGCTGTCAGTTATTTATAACGTTGTGAAATAAAGATGTGTCTATAAATTGATAACAGCATTGGATCACTGTTACCTGTTAACTTCTTACAGAAGAGTCACTCGTCTGATTAAAATACATAGATAATCCACCATTTTGTTATATGTGCCTGGTTAAGCCTAGCAATGATATGTGGTATAGATTCCGGACCAGAGTTGAGGTAACGAAAGAGTTGAGTATTTATATTATACCTCGACTGCCAGGGAGTAATCACTTAGTCATGAGGTCCACCAATTAAAACCAGATTCTTTAGGCATAGAAAATTATTCTTGAAATCTACAAGTGAAAGTTTTTATCAGAATTTATAAAAGTTCAATTTAGACTTAATTATTTAATTTGTTTAAAACATTGCGAACTCTGCATATCTATGGTGAAATTAGCTTCTATCATAACAATAGTTGTTTACCAGATTAAGTATTTTACCTGGGTAAGGTGTTCAAGGATGTTACCAACTAATTGAAGGTACAGTGCTTCCAAGATCTACGAGTTCTGCCACAATATATCACATATCTATTCTGCACACTTAATACATGACAGTGAAATGAAAGGTTTGCAGTCGGCTATTCATTCTTCTTTTTCTCTGATAAGATCTTTCATTGTAAATGCATATATATATATTTCTAATCCCACATGTAAACAATCAAAGTTGACTGTAACATTCCAAAAGACTGACAGCCTTTTCTGAGAGCTGGTTCAAAGTCTGATCAAAAGCTATTCAGATATTCAATGGTTTGATAGTTGACAACAAAGATCTTCCATAAGTAACAATTATGGTCACCTTGACCCCTAAAAAAGTGGTCACTAGATTGATGTCAACTACATGTGCCTAACAGAAAATGTATGATTGTGGATAAAGTTCATTCGTTTGACTTGCCTTTACAGTGTACTTCATACAATGTATACACAGATTTGTGTGCATGTGATTGGATAAACAGTCTTTGCTTGCCAGAAAATTATAACTTTCAACTATGACCTTGACCTTTGACCTTAAAATTCAGAATGGTTCATCATTTGTCTTGGCCAATAATGCTGCAACATTTTAGAGAGATTGAACATGACAGTCTTTGTACTAGTGTGTCTTTAATATTGAAACCTGTACGAACAGACTACTATATCACACGGTACCATATTTGTTCATGTATTTAAATATGTATATAAGACAAATGTAATCACTTCTTTTACAGTCATCTCAGTTATTTTCATTATCAACTAGAAAATTGAGAATCACAACTTTACTAGCAGCTGTAAAAGACCACTGTGACAATTTAGGATAGTACATTATTATTCACGAGTAGATTGGAGCTTCTTGTTTCTTACACATGTGTGTAATATCCTTCTTACCTACATCGTGTGCCGAGTTTGTATCATTGTCCAGCAGTGCCAGGAACATAGACTGGTTTCTGTATAGTTCTTCATGATGTGGATCTATGGAAAACATGTTCTGGTACTTTTAAAGTTATTTAAATGTAGCATGCACTAGTACATTATATGTAAGTATAACTGAAGAAATCAATGTACATCAATGTGATAAATAATTATTACTTACGCAATACTTAAAAACTTGCTCACTAGCAGAAGACATACATCCTGCATTCAATTTTTCCTTAGTCCTATCTCTAAGATTTCATATTTACCTTAAGAAGTTTTGTGAGTGTATAGTCATATATACACAATACAAGGTGAAGTCATCATTTTCATTATTTCAGAATGACACAGTATACAGAAATATGTTATATGTTCACACTGCCATGCAGGTATATAAATAATGTGCACAAAATGCCCTATACAATGAATACGACTCATACAAAGCACACATATTGACCAAGTAAGAGGAGTCTGTAATAAAACGTCCGTTATCATACTCGGCTGATTCTCATGATGGTAGGCCAAGCCATCCGATATATGTAAACCAACCACTCATCCACTTGTATACTCGGCTGATTGTGAAAAGAAGACAGATGTTTTTATTGACACTAAAAAAAGAAACCACATGTTCTTACCATGCCAATAGTTACCAACAGACCAATGTTGTCCAAAACTGGTGTAGAAATACCTAAATGAAATAAAAACAAAACAAAGACTAATGAGAAAATAGCATATGTATAGATCTATCACTTGAGTTTTTTCGCATTATCTTCAACTTCAATCCAAATTGGTTTTATTTCCCTTGAACAATCAAAGATGCTAACTCCAGGGGTTACAATCTCCAATATTACTCATGTCGACCAGCTGTGAGCCCTGAATGTGGTGCCTTGTATCAATTTATATAAACTTTTATTGTAGAAGTTGTAAACATTAACAAATAAATTAAACAAGAGGCCCATAGGCCTTAACGGTCACCTGGATGGAAAAATCATCAAGTATTGACTGACCAACTTAAATCAAATGACATGCACTCTAAATTTTTAAGAAAAAAAAATCATGTTCCAACTAGGATCACAAGCTATGATATTTTACATTATCATGGTGTTCTTAACAAACTGTAATTATTTCAGAAACATCACTGCAGGAACACTAGAGATAATAAACTATTTATGGTCATAGTAAAGCAAATTAAACGAAGCCAAAGTCAAAGTAAAACAATAACTTCACTGAGTTTACCGATATAAGACTAATATCACAAAAACTTTCCCCTCAACCACTATAAGAATAAACATTTTACAATTGTGGAAAAAAGATCTGGAACCTTGACTAAGTTAACTAAAACTGCCATCCTGAGGATAACTAATACCCAGTACCTTCAGTAAATATGAACCGATTTTGATGAAACTTTGTTTGCAGCTTTGTATCAATGAGATATTGGATGAGTTTGAATACCGGACCAATTTTACCATAAGTTACATAGTTATTCCCCTTGGTAATTCTATTATTGTTGGACCCTGTGAACATGATAACTGAAATAAATGGGTGTGACTCCAATTTTGACCCAAGGGGTCTGTTTTGAACAAACTTGGTAACTGTATTTCTTCTGTTCTTGGTTAAAAGAAACAAGTAAAAGCGTAAATCAATGATTTATTAAATAAGGCACAAAATTTCAATAGCACCTTGTTAGTAGCAAAAATGCGTCATGAATGAAAACAAAAAGTTGTACCACATGAATTTACATCCATTCTTGTAATGTCAATCAACATCACAGGGACAAATAATAATATAATGACAAAGGGCAATAACTCTGCAGGTTACCGTCAAATAATTACCGGAAAAGTTTCATTGAACTCTGCAACATTTATTTTCAAGTTATCGTGTTTATAAGGTCCAATAATAATATTATTACAAAGGGCAATAACTCTGTAAGTTACTGTCAAATAATTCCCAGTTTCGAACTCATCCGACATCTTATTGATATAAGGCTATACATACAGAGTTTCATCAAACTTGGTCGATATTTACTCAAGTTATTGTGAACACAAGGTCCAATACAAAATAGTGTAATAATATTATTACAAAGGGCAATAACTCTGTAAGTTACTGTCGAATAATTCCCATTTTCCAACTTATTCGAGATCATATTGATAAAAGGCCGCATACAAAGTTTCATCAAACTTGGTTCATAATTACTTAAGTTATCATGTTCACAAAGTCCAATAATAATATTATTACAAAGGGCAATAACTCTGTAAGTTACTGTTGAATAATTCCCATTTTTGAACTCGACCGAGATCTTATTGACATATGGCTGCATACAAAGTTTCATCAAACTCGGTTAACATTTACTCAAGTTATTGTGTTCACAAGGTCCAAAAATTATATTAATACAAAGGGCAATAACTCTGTAAGTTACTGTCGAATAATTACCATTTTCGAACTCGTCCGAGATCTTATTGACATATGGCTGCATACAAAGTTTCATCAAACTCGGTTAACATTTACTCAAGTTATTGTGTTCACAAGGTCCAAAAATTATATTAATACAAAGGGCAATAACTCTGTAAGTTACTGTCGAATAATTACCATTTTCGAACTCGTCCGAGATCTTATTGACATATGGCTGCATACAAAGTTTCATCAAACTCGGTTAACATTTACTCAAGTTATTGTGTTCACAAGGTCCAAAAATTATATTAACACAAAGGGCAATAACTCTGTAAGTTACTGTCGAATAATTCCCATTTTCGAACTCGTCCGGGATCTTTTTGTTATATGGCTGAATACAAAGTTTCATCAAACTCGGTTTACATTTACTCAAGTTATCGTGTTCACAAGGTCCAATAATAATAATATTACAAAGGGCAATAACTCTGTAAGTCACTGTCGACTCCTTCCCATTTTCGAACTCGTCTGGGATCTTATTGATATATGGCTGCATACAAAGTTTCATCAAACTCGGTTAACATTCACTCAAGTTATTGTGTTCACAAGGTCCAAAAATTATATTAACACAAAGGGCAATAACTCTGTAAGTTACTGTCAAATAATTCCCATTTTCGAACTCGTCCCAGATCTTATTGACATATGGCTGCATACAAAGTTTCATCAAACTCGGTTAATATTTACTGAAGTTATCGTGTTCACAAGGAAAAGTTAACGCACGACGACGGACAAAAGACTATCACAATAGGTTACCATGACCTACGGTCAGGTAACCTAAAAAGGCAGTAAAAAGGTGTTATGAGAGGAAATATAGAACTTAAGCTGTTTATGGGGTAAATTCCTGGAAAATCTAGAAAATGAGGAAATTATTTTTGGTCACATACCATAATTTTGTAAAATCTTTTTTGTTTAATTTAATTTTAAAAAGCAGCTCAGCTCACCTGTAAATTTCTTCTTTTACAAAATGTGGAAACAGATACTTCAGATAGGCAGTGTCTGGAAAAAGAGGCATTATATATCAATTTAGTTACATGGTACAGCTGCTTTCCATAAATTATGCTAAAACAAAACATTTCAAGATGAATGAATCAGGAAAAATTTTCTCCTACTCAAGTCAATATTAAGATTGTTTTGGTCTGATCATTTCAAGGACACAATAAGCTGGAGCTTAACAGCAGTTGACTGTTGTATTCCTAACACTTTATCCAATTACATGCAATTTAAATATGTAATCATCACATACTGTTAGAGGTCGGCAAATAACATTGCAATTACCAATACGTTTTACTATGTGACTGCTTATCAATATATATATTGCAATATCATTTTGAAACAATAAATATTACAATAATTTTCAGTTGGTTTAGGCAAAGTTATGAAATAATTTCACAAAAATAATGTCAAAAATTAATTAATGTTTTCCAAATTAAGCCTGCTTGGTTTGAAAATTTACAATATCATGTAAAATAATTTTTAATATATTATTGAACTTACTTAACTGATTCTCACTTTAATTTATTCTATGGAAAGTGATTTCAAGTTCACTGAACATCTAGGAAAACAATATACATTATATGTATTGCGATATTATTTGCAATACATGCATTTCCTTGAATATTGAAATGCATTGCCATATGAAAAGTACATGCATTACCAACTCTATATTATATAATTGTTTATGCATTTTTGTTACAACTTATCACATTCACTCAAATGTTTCTTTTCCTTACACATTATCTATACTTTATACAAGAAATTATATCATTTAAGTAACATATGATTACTCAATTTTAAAATAAGGAAATGAAACTGAGTTATGACTAATACACTGACCTCCATATCGGCCTGCCTGTGGTGAACTCAGGGATATGAATGTGTCAACATTGTGTCTGGTTACCGAGAGTAGACCACGACAAACCAATCCACCTAAAAGATATAGTAACCTCATTTTCAGTGTGTGTTATACATCTGCCTTAAATTTTGTTACAGACTTTCCAACTTCTCAGTTTCACAATTTTAGAGTTTGTTAATGAACCATTCACCATTTTTACATTTCTTTCTTCATTTGCCCAACTTAGCATAAAATAATTCCATAAATGTTTATGACTGAGGCTATATTCTGGATCCTCTTCAGATTAAATATAATATATGAATAAATATTTCATGATAGTATAATGGTCCTGCTGAGTGGCTGTGGGATGGTAACTGTTATAGAATCTAGTGTAATTGACTTAAGACTTCAACTGGCAACAAGGAGAACCATGTCACTTTTTATTGATTTAGAATGAAGGTGCCAGACAATTAGAACTGAAAGTGTGTTTGCTTTTACATTTCTTGACCCAACATTCCTTGATATATATGATGCCATTTTAATCTTCCTGTGTTTCTCTCACACTTGCTATATGGTAGACATGGAAAAATCAAGACTTTTGCATGTTTAATATTTATTCAAAGTGAACAACAAACCCTGTGAAAAGCATATCATATGAACTCCACCAGGATGATCATTCATGATGTCTGTGACAATTTCCTTGATTTTGTACACCTGGGTCCATAACGGTTGTAAGCTCTCATATCCACTGAAAGCATAAATGGTTGTCACATTGGTTCCAGGGTGAATCTGTCATATACAAGTAAGCATTTGATCTTTAACTTTTGTGTAATTATATCAGAGACGTATATATATATATATATACTATATCATATCTGAATAAATAATAACATTTATTGATAACCCTTCTCAGGATTCATTTTTTTGGTCTGGATTTAATTCCGATAACCTGCTAAAGCCATCAAGGTGGCTTCATATTTGTTTATAAAGATACGCAAATTTCGTTTGCCTGTTCGTAGCAAAGCAGGCATATGTTTCATCTTTTCATGAAAATAAGACTGTGTGTACTAGGCCTGAATAAAGAAATAACATTTATCAGCATCAGGTCAGTTGACAAAATTAAGTAAAGTGTACAATAGTGATGACACATCAGTAATGAAAAAAACAAAGGCCAAGAAGCAAGACAATATTGGGATTGCCCCACTCAAACAGGGAGCCAAACTACTCACTGGCAGCACAGACAATCCATTGCAAATGTTCAACTTCCAGAAGATTTGCGAGTTGCCAACATAACCCCAATATTTAGAAAGGAAAACGTCACATACCAAGTAACTACAGGCCAGTGTCACTCAGATGTGTGTACTTTAAACTCATTGAGCTCATCATCTATCCCTACCTCAGGAACCATCTCGAGAAACAAAACATCCTAACACCACTTTGTGATACAGGTCACCTAGCACCTACAGATACTTGAGGAAGTTGAGTTGAAGAGAATCCATACTTAGGGGTTGTTATTCACAACACCATGAAGTGGAATGCTCATGTCTGCACCATCGCAAATAAAGAAAACTCCACACTCAGGTCCTTACAACAAAATTTGCGACACTGTCATTTACCACTAAAGTTAACAGTTCTTTACAAGCTTACAGCTCAGCAATATACCGTACCAGACAAACTACATCCATTCTTTGGAAAAGATACAATATCGCACTGCCCAGTTCATAACAACTGATTTCCAGAGAGAAAGCAGCGAGATCAATACTGGATACCCTGAAACTATCATCACTCAGAGATTGCAGACGGTACCATCGACTTGTCTCCTCTATAAAATGGTGAAGGGGCTTGTTGCTTTACCTGTAGATCAAGTCTTAGCCAAAAGAAATAATTGGACCAGAGCAAAAAACATCGAATAATGTTTGCCAGTTTCAGTGTAATACTGAGGTCATTTTCCCCCACTTACCACTGCTGATTGCAACAACCTCCCAGAAGATCTGCCTTCAAATCCTTCTAAACTCTAATATCAACAATTTAAATCCCAAGTGCACTCCTCCATTCTTATCCTTGATTCTCAATGGGTTACACTCACTTAAACTCTCTGCACCCCTGGAATTAGCCCAAGTTTCCTCTGGCCCTGACACCAGACTTTAGACATTTTGACAGATAGATGTCTGCTGTGGACACCAGATACCTGTAATATGTCATAGCAAAATAGAAGGCATACTGCTAGCTATTTGATTGCTCTCAGGTTAAAAAAAATGACAAATTGCAAGGTTGAAATCTGTCCTTTGAATATTACAGAAGAGTGACACCCGACTTCAAAGCCAGTCAATTTTACTGTTAAGCGTATGCGAGATTGGTTTGATGAACATCTAAGGATCGATCCACAGGTGCTGGAAACACTAGTATGAGGTGATATATATGTGGCAGATTTTAATTGATCGCAGGACTACGGTCGCGTTCTAGCTTTGAGCTAAAGGATATATCCTTTTAGCTCAGTGGTAGAGCGTTCGACTAGGAACCTGGGGATCGCGGGTTCGATCCCCGGTTGAAGCACACTATGCTCTACACTTGTTATATATATATGAGAAACATTTGTAATAAACATGCTATTTTACATTGTAGACGCCAACCTAAGAACTTGAAACGTATGTTGACATGTTCTAAGTTTGATAATTCTTGTGTAACACCAGAAGTATCAGTCTCTGGAAACAGGCATAGTGCCTTCAGACTGGAAATCTGCAAATGTACCACCTGCTTATAAAAAGGGTCCAAAATTTCACCCAGAAAACTACAGGCCCATATCTCTGACCTGTATCTGTAGCAAAATTATGGAACACATTGTGGTCTCAACTATCATGACCCATGCCGATACCCATAACATATTGTATCCGTTCCAACATGGTTTTCGCAAATCGCGATCATGCGAAACCCAACTTCTTGAATTTGTGGATGACATCTCAAAGAATCTTGATGAGGGACGCCAAACAGATATCCTCATAATGGACTTTGCTAAGGCTTTCGACAAGGTCAGTCATTCTCTCCTAAACCATAAACTAAAACATTATGGTATACGTGGAAATGTCGCAAACTGGATCGAGAGTTTCCTGACCGGTAGAACTCAGACAGTAGTAGTTGAAGGGGAGAAGTCTGATTTTGTCGATGTCCATTCCGGGGTACCCCAGGGGTCAGTTTTGGGACCCAGTTTATTTCTTTACTTTATAAACGATATCCCTGTGGGTCTAAATGCTACAATCCGTTTATTTGCAGACGACACTATTGCATATCTAGTTATCAAGTCAAACAGTGATGCTGAAACACTTCAAAAAGATCTTGACAAACTAGCGCTCTGGGAAAATACATGGAAAATGATCTTCCACCCAAACAAATGCAATGTGTTGTCGGTGACTAAAAACAAAACTCCAATAGTCCATAATTATACTTTACAT
>NW_018407232.1:1269-3897 GCF_002113885.1 Mizuhopecten yessoensis | reverse complement strand
CTACTGAGATAATAGAACATGGTATACAGAAAGCTATTGAAAAGGGACCCTTTACTTCCCGTCTACAAAAACTAAAGGATGAATCAAAGTTAGTTCCTTTTGTTTCTACTTTCAATCCACGGAATTGTAATATGTTTCCTGTGATAAAGAACAAATGTGAAGAGTTAAAGCAAAGTAGCAGGCGTATGAGAAACATTTTTAATAAACATGCTATTTTACACTGTAGACGCCAACCTAAAAACTTGAAACGTATGTTGACATGTTCTAAGTTTGATAATTCTTGTGTAACACCAAAAGTATCCAAATGTAAGACACCAAGATGTGCTACATGTCCTTTGATTATCGAGTGTAATACTTTTATTTTTAAGAATGGTTTGAAATTTACTGTGAAGGTAAATATGAATTGTAAATCAAAAAATGTAATTTATGGAATAGTTTGTTCTAAATGTGGTGATGTTTAGATCGGTCAAACCGGTAATGAACTCAGAACACGTATGACTGTACATAGACAACAAACTAGAACTGATTCTTTACGAAATCATCATGTTAACAAACATATTCATGAATGTGCTGGAGATAAATTTAATGTATTACCTTTGTATCAACTATTTTCATCAGACACTATTTTAAGAGAAAATCAAAATATTAAAACCAAGTCTCAACAGGCCACAGTAAAATTTTACGCTAAATTGCCCACCAATCTTGTGTACTTCGTGACGTTACGTTACTATTGTAGTGTGATGACATGTAATTGTGACGTCACGACGTTGTTCTTTTGAATAAACCTGAAGAGCCCTGTGAAGGGTGAAAGCAGCTAGTTTTTTAGTCGGTCGTTAATTTTATTTTTTCTATATTTATTTCCTTCACATGGACATTTAATCACTTTTTATTATATATATCTCTATATATAAGTAAATAGTACATACACATCATATCAGTGTGTTGAGCACCAGTGGATCAAACCAGTAGTGTTTGTCCCATTCTTTAGATGACGTACACTAAGCCTTGGAGTTTGCTATGACATATACTAGGGGTGCAGCGTGTAACATCCAGACGGTTGAACCAGTTTATGTCAGAAATACGGTGGGACCTAGTAACCCGATGCTGCTTTCAGGCAAACCTTGACAAGCCTCGCAAGGCATGCATAAACATTTGCACGTCCGCCAGTATCTATACCCGATAATTATTATGTTATATTAAAAACAGACAAACCGGTTGGACCGGACACTATCAGTACAGAATGAACAGCACCCAACAGCTCAACTGGCTTTCTTTGTACCTGCCTTTTCTATAAAGTCTAAGATTGGTTTTACTTCATCAGGTGCAGCAAGGATTCCGTGCATGTAAATGACAGGTTTGTAGCATAGACACAGACTGATAACTTCAAACAACGTCACAAACAGAAACAGTAGACTAGTCATAGTCATGATATTGTCGTCCACTACGCCACTACGAAACAATTCGCCATAAAGAAACAACTTGTAGAGACCCGTAATAGCCGAAAACTGTCCTCTCTCTCACTTACTAGTTTTGGACAGTTTGAGACTTAAATGTATATTCATATGATATCGTCTCTGTGATATGTGCGGTCAACCAAATCTAAGGAATGGGTAAGACAAAAGATGAAGTCAGTGGAAAGAGGATTTAAAAAGTCTAAGACGATATATCTCGCTGCTACACCGGAACAATTACCTGCGTTTCCTCCATCTTCTCTCAGAGGCGTGAACATCTTAAAATGCAATCCCAACCAAGAGGAATAGTTTCTTCGTAAATATGTCTGGGTGGTATACCATACTAAGTAATTATCCTAGTGATTGTAATCCGCGATCCAAGGGAAACGACTCGAGCTAAGGATACGTTACTAATTCCATTGAGATTTCTGACTACCAAATTTCTCACAAAATACCGTCAATGGTGTTACATGGCGGTACTGATTATCACATTATATTGTAAATAATATTATCCATGCTTCAATAATAAATGAATTAAGTATTTGTACTCACGTGTTTGTCAACTTCTTTTAACTTCCAAGATACTGGACAGGAGCAAACCTGAATTTATGTAACCCGCTCTGTTTCCCTATTTCTCCCTTAGAGTGTATGTTCACCACAACATATTGGCCAGAAATACGGCGACAGGTTGGAAAACGTTACAATAAACTAAAATTGAGGCTGTGATTGTCGTATTAAAAACGAAATCGACCGGAGAAAGGCTTTGAACACACTGCAAAGGACTTACTGCCCTAGCTTCTTTAATTGTCATACTCTAAGTCCTTGACACCATATAACGTAATAGTTCAACACACTTCAAAGACATATTTCCCAGAAGTGGTCACCAACTCTCTCAGGAGGCTGTAAATACGTAGATACCAAGAAGCCTTCAATACGGTTGATTACATTCTGTTGCATCTATTTGTACCTATTTCGTGACCTGAACGAAAACAAAATCGCGTCTCGTCGGTATTGAAAAATTTAGAATATGAGTATGTGGAGACGTATTCTGCAATGCACCTAGATATGCACCGATGATGTGTCCCTAGTGGCAAGCTCCCTGGTATTTTCAGTGGTTCAGAGTTGTTGCAGATTACAACGAAGTGCGTGGGTATGAGCAGTAACCAAAGACTGAAAG
>NW_018407232.1:0-461 GCF_002113885.1 Mizuhopecten yessoensis | reverse complement strand
GATCCTAAGCAGGAATTTAAATGGAAATAAAAAAATAGCAATGCGTACGGTCAAGAGAAGCATCATAATGTGGGTTTTTTTAATGAGTCGTTTTAATTAAGAAATAGAACCCCGACTTACAAGAATTGTTATAAGCCGTATAGTCTATAACTATATAGCTAGTAGCGTATACGGTCCTGACCGGGGCCATCCTGATCAGGAAACCAGGTGCTCATTATATTCGAATTAATTCATCAAATACAACAGTTGGCAATGCGCATAGGTAAGAGATGGCTGAATGTGATTTAAAAACAATAATTAAACTATGTCTAAAGTATTTTATATTCCATATATATATATTAGAACGTCTACGGTCCTGAGCGGGGGCATCCTGATCAGCAACTAAAATGAAAATTATTTACGTAGGTATTGATCATGTACAAAAAGCTAGCAATGCGAACGGTCAAGAGAAGCATCATAAT
>NW_018407231.1:3663-4185 GCF_002113885.1 Mizuhopecten yessoensis | reverse complement strand
TTAATGAGGTTTTGTAATAATTAAGCCCCGTTCTCTGTGTTTAACAGAGATATAACAATTATGTTGTATAATGGAGTTTGTACATTTTTCTGGAGAATGAGTGATTAAATATGTATAAGTACTGTAAGTATCAAATAAACTGTGTCAAAGTTGTCAGTATAGAGGGACGGTATGTTTATATTTACATTTTATTTACTCAATATGATTGTCGTTGTTGAAAAAAATATTTCAGATATCTTATAAAAGATATGATATCTTATATATTATTTAAGATATCTTATAAATATATAAGATATCTTATTTTAAAGTTTATGATATATCTTATAAAAGAGATAAGATATCTTATAAAAGATATATATCTTTTATAAGAGATCATGTCTTTTTTAAGATATCTCAATTAATTTTCTTTATACGATATTTTATATATTATTGCTATTAGACCTCTGTGCGTAACTCTATCAAAGGCCTTTGAGATGTCACAAAGACAATACGCGTATGTTTCTTTTCTTCCGTATTCAAACT
>NW_018407231.1:2419-3078 GCF_002113885.1 Mizuhopecten yessoensis | reverse complement strand
TAAGTAATTTTGGGGAAAATCGTCTATTTGCCAATTATTTTAAAACTGTATTTCCGTTTTCGTCGTCATTGCATAACCAATATATATATATGTATATATTTACCTGTAACTGTGAATTTGATTAGGTACCAGTATACACCTCATTAGTGTACCTTCAGGAACTTGGATTGTTAAGTGCCCGGGGCACAGACCCGGATTGTTAATAGTATATGTATACAGTATCTCTGATAGTCGACTCAAATCTGAACACGGAATTAGGCAACTACTTTTCATGTCATTTAGTATTTTGCTTTCGGATTGATCAAAGAAGTATATATTACGTAATATGTAATATATACGTCTCTGGGTTGATGTATAAGAAGCGTAACGTATTTCCTTTTATTTATCTATTTTATTTTTAAATTGGTTAATGACAACCTACTCGTCTTCCCGTCATAAGATTGGTCAGAGAACTATATCTGGAAAAATATCTAGCTTGTCCAAACCAGACAGAAAAAAATCTCTGAGTTAATCAATTATTTGAAAGGACTGCGAATCATATACAATTCATATACTTTTTGATAGTATTTGAGTATCTAATCTAACTGAAGGTTCTGTTTAATTGTTATATAATTGATACTATTATGTTTAACAAAATTGGATAACTAACATTTTTGAAA
>NW_018407231.1:1162-1862 GCF_002113885.1 Mizuhopecten yessoensis | reverse complement strand
CCCCGATCCTGCCCGATCCATATCAATAAGCAATACTCTTATTTCACTACAATTTTTTTTATCAAATATATCTTATACTCGATACGCATAACTAAATAAATACAATAAATATATATAAATAAGTCCGATCCTGCCCGGTTTCTGTCCGTTCCTGTGAAACGTCGCCCGTTTATGTCCGTTCATGTCAATAGTCGCCCGTTCCTGCCCAATCCATATCAATACAAAATTCTTAATTCGTTGCATTTTTTTTGTCAAATATATTTTTACCCGATTAAAAAAAAATATAACAATATAAATATAGGTCTCATAAGTAATGACGACATAAAAATATGTATATTTTTTAGTCCGATTCTACCCCGATCATGTAATTGCAATTCTTTTATCAAATATACTTTATACCCGATAATGATAATTAAATATACAATAAATATATTTAAATAAGTCCGATCCTGCCCCGTTTCTGTCCGTTCCTGTGAATCGTCGCCCGTTTCTGTCCGTTCCTGTAAATCGTCGCTCGTTCCNTCAATACTCTTAATTCGTTGCAATTTTTTTATCAAACATATCTTATACCCAATAAAAAAATATAATAACATAAATATAGGTCTCATCATTAATAACGACACAAATGTTTAAAGATATAATTTAGTCCGATTCTGCACCGATAATGTAATTGCAATCCTTTTACCAAATATATCTGATA
>NW_018407231.1:0-461 GCF_002113885.1 Mizuhopecten yessoensis | reverse complement strand
GGAACACGGGAGATTGCTCCTAAGGCCTTCTATTATTCCAAATTTCCTGGGGGAGGCCCCAAGGGGAGGGGGAAGACTCCTCCCATACCCTCCCTCTCTCGCGCCTCGCGCTCGGGTGCTGCCTGCGGCAACACATTGTCGTGGAAAGACCCCCTCCCATTCCCTCCCCCTCTCGCGCTTCGCGCTAACATTCTGCCTACATACCATATTCAACCCAGCTACGCCCCTGATAACGGTATTGATACCTCGTGCCTGTCATGACTTTTGCATGCATCTTTTTCTTTCGCCGCGATGTTTACATTTGGCCTTGTTGATGACGCGCGTGCGGTGTCAGGTGACGATTTAGGATTTATTTAATATAATTATAATTTTTACTCTTAGCAGAGACGTATATAACACAGAGATTGGAAACTACCTACATATATATATATGTAACCTTTAGCATAATTGTGTATTCTTTG
>NW_018407230.1:8667-9544 GCF_002113885.1 Mizuhopecten yessoensis | reverse complement strand
ACACTATTCAGTCATCACTTATCTGACTGTGACACTATTCAGTCAACACTTATCTAGCTGTGACACTATTCAGTCATCACTTATCTGACTGTGACAATATTCCGTTATCACTTGTCTGACTGTGACACTATTCATGCATCACTTATCTGACTGTGACACTATTCAGTCATTACTTATCTGAATGTGACACTTTTTAGTCATTACTTATCTGACTGTGACATTATTCAGTCATCACTTATCTGACTGTGACACTATTCAATCATCACTTATCGACTGTGACACTATTCAGACATCATTTATCTGACTGTGACACTATTCAGTCATCACTTATCTGACTGTGACACTATTCAGTCAGATAAGTGATGACTGAATAGTGTCACAGTCAGATAAATGATGTCTGAATAGTGTCACAGTCGATAAGTGACATTATTAAGTCATCACTTATCTGACTGTGATACTATTCAGTCATCACTTATCTGTCTATGACACTATTCAGCCATCACTTATATGACTGTGACACTATTCAGTCATAACTTATCTGACTGTGACATTATTCAGTCATGACTTATCTGACTGTGACACTATTGAGTCATCACTTATCTGGCTGTGACACTATTCAGTCATCACTTATCTGACTGTACCACTATTCCGTTATCACTTGTCTGACTGTGACACTATTCAGTCATCACTANACTATTCAGTCATCACTTATCTGGCTGTGACACTATTCAGTCATCACTTATCTGGCTGTGACACTATTCAGTCATCACTTATCTGGCTGTGACACTATTCAGTCATCGCTTATCTGACTGGGACACTATTCAGTCATCACTTATCTAGCTGTGACACTATTCAGTCATCACTTATCTGGCTGTTT
>NW_018407230.1:4805-5690 GCF_002113885.1 Mizuhopecten yessoensis | reverse complement strand
TTATCTGACTGTGGCACTATTCAGTCATCACTTATCTGGCTGTGATTAAATTCAGTCATCACTTATCTGACTGTGACACTATTCAGTCATTACTTATCTGGCTGTGACACTATTCAGTCATCACTTATCTGACTGTGACACTATTCAGTCATCACTTATCTGACTGTGACACTATTCAGTCATCACTTATCTGNACTGTGGCACTATTCAGTCATCACTTATCTGACTGTGACACTATTCATGCATCACTTATCTGGCTCTGATTAAATTTAGTCATCACTTATCTGACTGTGACACTATTCAGTCATTACTTATCTGACTGGGACACTATTCAGTCATTACTTATCTAGCTGTGACACTATTCAGTCATTACTTATCTGGCTGTGACACTATTCAGTCATTACTTATCTGACTGTGGCACTATTCAGTNTGCATCACTTATCCGACTGTGACACTATTCAGTCATCACTTATCTGACTGTGACACTATTAAGTCGCCACTTATTTGGCTGTGACACTTTTTAGTCATTACTTATCTGACTGTGACACTATTCAGTCATCACTTATCTGGCTGTTACACTATTCAGTCATCACTAATCTGGCTGTGACACTATTCAGTCATCACTTATCTGTCTATGACACTATTCAGCCATCACTTATCTGACTGTGACACTATTCATGCATCAATTATCTGACTGTGGCACTATTCAGTCATAACTTATCTGACTGTGACACTATTCATGCATCACTTATTTGGCTGTGACACTTTTTAGTCATTACTTATCTGACTGTGACACTATTCAGTCATCACTTATCTGGCTGTTACACTATTCAGTCATCACTAATCTGGCTGTGACACTATTCAGTCATCACTTATCTAACTGTA
>NW_018407230.1:0-461 GCF_002113885.1 Mizuhopecten yessoensis | reverse complement strand
TTATCTAGATTTTCTTCACAGATTTCCTAGTCTAAATGTTTTAAAAGTAATTTGAAAAAATTGTATTATTACCCTTACAAATTCAAAGACAGGTTATGGACATTTATTAATTGTTTCAGACTGTTTATAAACTGGTATTAACTATAACAAACATATTAGGAACATTTATTAATTGTTTCAGGCTGCTTATCACAGACATACATTTTGTGTAGGAACATATTTTTTTTATTTACTGTTTCAGACTGGTCATACACCTGTATTTATTATCACAGACAGGCTATAGATATTTAATTATATTGCTTCAGATAAAATTGTTTTAACTATCACAGACATTAAGGAACATACTTATGTATTTGTAATTCTATGTTTTATCAGAGACGTATTATACGTCTCTGGTTTTATCAATAATTATTGTAATGTAAAGGAACATTAATTCATTGTTTCAAACTGGTTATAAACTT
>NW_018407229.1:13816-14590 GCF_002113885.1 Mizuhopecten yessoensis | reverse complement strand
TCACCAGACTCAGCAAGTAGTAAACATTTCAAACGTTCACCAGACCCAGCAAGTAGTAAACATATCAAACGTTCACCAGACTCAGCAAGTAGTAAACATTTCAAACGTTCCCCAGACTCAGCAAGTAGCAAACATTTCAAATGTTCACCAGACTCAGCAAGTAGTAAACATTTCAAACGTTCACTAGACTCAGCAAGTAGCAAACATTTCAAATGTTCACCAGACTCAGCAAGTAGCAAACATTTCATGTTCACCAGACCCTGGGAAAGTAGTAAACATTTCAAACGTTCACCAGACTCAGCAAGTAGTAAACATTTCAAATGTTCACCAGACTCAGCAAGTAGTAAACATTTCAAACGTTCACCAGACTCAGCAAGTAGCAAACATTTCATGTTCACCAGACCCTGGGCAAGTAGTAAACATTTCAAACGTTCACCAGACCCAGCGAGTAGTAAACATTTCAAACATTCACCAGACCCTGGGCAAGTAGCAAACATTTCAAACGTTCACCAGACTCAGCAAGTAGCAAACATTTCAAACATTCACCAGACCCAGCAAGTAGCAAACATTTCGAACATTCACCAGACCCAGCAAGTAGCAAACATTTCAAACATTCACCAGACCCAGCAANCGCATAAAATAAACTTTACAATGTTTACACAACTCAGCAAGTAGTAAATTTTCAAAGGTTTGTGGGGTCAAAAATCAAAAAAGCTATAGTTAGTTTTAAGATGGATTTCCAAAAATCTCAATGAAAAATTAAATGAAATTTTC
>NW_018407229.1:12769-13629 GCF_002113885.1 Mizuhopecten yessoensis | reverse complement strand
TTGACATTATATCAACAGTTACGACAAGATGATAGGGGCGTCACAACAATAGTTACATAACATCAACTACTATCAGATAGTAGGGCACCACAGCAACAGTTACTACCAGATGATAGGGGCGTCACAGCAACAGTTACTCCAGATGAAAGGTCACCACAGCAACAGTTACTACCAGATGATAGGGGCGTCACAGCAACAGTTACTAACAGATGATACGGCACCACAGCAACAGTTACTGCCAGATGATGGGGGCGTCACAGCAACAGTTAAATACTACATGATGATAGGGGCGCCACAGTAACAGTTACTACCAGATTATAGGGGCTGTATAGCAACAGTTACTACCAGATTATAGGGGCTGTATAGCAACAGTTACTNTAGGGGCTGTATAGCAACAGTTACTGCCAGATTGTAGGGGCTGTATAGCAACAGTTACTACCAGATTATAGGGGCTGTATAGCAACAGTTACTGCCAAATTGTAGGGGCTGTATAGCAACAGTTACTACCAGATTATAGGGGCACCATGGCAACAGTTACTACCAGATGATAGGGGCGCCACAGCAAGTTACTACCAGATGATAGGGGCGCCATGGCAACAGTTACTACCAGATGATAGGGGTGCCACAGCAAGTTACTACCAGATAGGGGTGCCATGGCAACAGTTACTACCAGATTATAGGGGCCCACGGTAGTAGTTACTAACAGATGATAGGGGCCCCACGACAGCAGTTACTACCAGATGCTAGGGGTGCTATGGCAGCAGTTATTACATGATGATAGGGGTGCCATGGTAACTGTTACGCAGCAACAATTACTACCACATGATAGAGGTGCCATAGTAACTGTTACGCAGCAACAA
>NW_018407229.1:10786-11253 GCF_002113885.1 Mizuhopecten yessoensis | reverse complement strand
CTGACCTTATAAATGTCCCTATCCTCCCCCTTCCCTTTCTTGATCAGTAAACTTCAGTAGATTTTATACCGTATCTGACCTTATAAATGTCCCTATCCTCCCCCTTCCCTTTCTTGATCGGTAAACTTCAGTAGATTTTACACCGTATCTGACCTTATAACTGTCCCTATCCTCCCCATTCCCTTTCTTGATCAGTAAACTTCAGTAGATTTTACACCGTATCTGACCTTATAAATGTCCCTATCCTCCCCCTTTCCTTTCTTGATCGGTAAACTTCAGTAGATTTTACACCGTATCTGACCTTGTAAATGTTCCTATCCTCCCCCTTCCCTTTCTTAATCGGTAAACTTCAGTAGATTTTCCCTATCATCCCCCTTCCCTTTCTGGATCGGTAAACTTCAGTAGATTTTACACCGTATCTGACCTTATAAATGTCCCTATCCTCTCCATTCCCTTTCTTGATCGGG
>NW_018407229.1:8682-9633 GCF_002113885.1 Mizuhopecten yessoensis | reverse complement strand
GATTTTACACCGTATCTGACCTTATAAATGTCCCTATCCTCCCCCCTTCCATTTCTTGATTGGTTAAGTTTGTAAACTGATAGGATTACTTCTGTTTGAAGAACAAACTAGATTTATTATTTTCTTTATTCCCAGACATGCTTTACATCCAAACTTTCTGATATATTATTGAACTTTTCATGCCTGAAAAAATTATCATTCTTTATCAGCGTCTCTCTCTAGAATGACCAATTTTTATACCTTGTATCTACCCCCTCAGCCCCTCTTGATCCTACAGACCACTGTAAAATACTGTAGTGTTTTGTCTGCCTGTCTATTTAGTGGTAGTGGTAATATTTGTGGAAACCCTGACCAATATTTCAGTGATAAAATTTAATTCAATGTTATTTTTATAACAGTGGTTTTATTATTTCATTGTTTGTTTAGTAATATTTAAGGGACAATCTACCACTTTCACACTGACAACAGTGTTTCAATATTGCACAAAAAGCAGTATTATAGCATGTATGCGTGATAGCCTACAAGTCCCTCCTTCTGAAAGTAAAATGCAATTCAAACTAATCTACGTGTGCTTACATTTTTTTTCTTTCTGTAACATTGAGGTAGCCTATAGTGCAAAATGGATTTCATATATAGAAGTTAACACACAGCCAGTACAGATTAGGATTGGCTATTCTTATCACTGTCAAGCCTTCTGTCCTAGTGTATGATCAGTATCCAGATGTATTAAACCTCTTTGACTTGGTTGCAACGTTAAATGATACTTCCAAATTAAATTTTGTAAAAATATCATGTAGCATATGTACTGGTATTTTTTTGTGTACATTATCTAAGGGTGGTCATTTTGTGAATATTATCTGAGGGTGGTCATTTCAGTACATTTTCTGTGGGTGATCATTTTGTTTACATTATCTGAGAACATGTCTGAATGCAAGACAGGTTCACCAGACC
>NW_018407229.1:7451-7687 GCF_002113885.1 Mizuhopecten yessoensis | reverse complement strand
AAATGAAGTTAACGAAAAATACACAAGTTTTATCCTATAGGTGACAAAAATACTCTAGTTTTATCCTATAGGTGACAAAAAATACTCGACTTTTATCCTTTCTGTGAAAGTAATCATTTCACATCCTGTCTTTAATCTAAGAAAAAATTCAAGTGTTTAAAAATTAACAAGAATGTGTCAATAAGCTAAGTAGTAGATCTCATGATATTTGAATGATTTGTACCTCAAATATGGTC
>NW_018407229.1:3936-4815 GCF_002113885.1 Mizuhopecten yessoensis | reverse complement strand
ACAAGATTTTACTGACAGTGGTGGCAGTATAACAAGGTTTTACTGTATTATGGTGGCAGTATAACAATGTTTTACTGTATCATGGTGACAGTATAACAAGGTTTTACAGTAAAATGGTGACAGTATAACAAGGTTTTACTGTATCATGGTGGCAGTATAACAAGGTTTTACAGTATAATGATGACAGTATAATAAGGTTTTACTGTATAATGGTGGCAGTATAACAAGGTTTGACAGTATAATGGTGACAGTATAACAAGGTTTTACTGACAATGGTGACAGTATAACAAGGTTTTACTGTATAATGATGACAGTATAACAAGGTTCTACTGTATAATGGTGACAGTAAAACAAGGTTCTACTGTATAATGGTGACAATATAACAAGGTTTTACAGTAAAATGGTGACAGTATAACAAGGTTTTACTGTATCATGGTGGCAGTATAACAAGGTTTTACAGTATAATGGTGACAGTATAACAGGTTTTACTGTATAATGGTGACAGTATAACAAGGTTTTACGGTACAATGGTGGCAGTATAACAAGGTTTTACTGTTTAATGGTGACAGTTTAACAAGGTTTTACTGTATAATGGTGACAGTTTAACAAGGTTTTACTATATAATGGTGACAGTATAACAGGGTTTTACAGTACAATGGTGGCAGTATAACAAGGTTTTACGGTACAATGGTGGCAGTATAACAAGGTTTTACAGTACAATGGTGACAGTATAACAAGGTTTTACCCTATAATGGTAGGAGGATAACAAGGATTGTATTGTATAATGGTGGCAGTATAACAGGGTTTTACTGTAT
This sequence comes from Mizuhopecten yessoensis, assembly GCF_002113885.1. Taxonomy (NCBI): domain Eukaryota; kingdom Metazoa; phylum Mollusca; class Bivalvia; order Pectinida; family Pectinidae; genus Mizuhopecten; species Mizuhopecten yessoensis. Next base: position 4,000 of record NW_018407229.1, on the reverse strand, counting down.
AATGGTGACAGTATAACAAGGTTTTACGGTACAATGGTGGCAGTATAATAAGGTTTTATGGTAC
>NW_018407229.1:0-460 GCF_002113885.1 Mizuhopecten yessoensis | reverse complement strand
TTGTGTCATTGTCACTTTCAGAAATGGCATTCAGATTTGATGATTCACTCTGAAATGAGGGAAAACATATAATAAAACAAGGGACTGCTATATCAGTGTATATACCATAAAATGAGGATTTCTATGTTTTAACTCCTAAAACTTTCCCGATGTTGACACTACTACACTCATTACCATGTCAATTAGTTCTCATGTATATATATTTATGTTATTGAGTGTCTACTTTCAACAGACTTATTTAATGACCAAATGTACACAATTTTTTTTTAGAAACAATTCCTTTAGATAAATCTCCCTGAATATTTATACCAATTTGTCAGTTCAAATGTTTTGCTGAACAATCAAAAGTATAACAATTTTTGGTTTAATTTTGTTTAAACTATTAACAGCTAATGTTATTTAAGGACGTAGTATAACAAGATTTTACTGACAGTGGTGGCAGTATAACAAGGTTTTACTG
>NW_018407228.1:1746-2430 GCF_002113885.1 Mizuhopecten yessoensis | reverse complement strand
CTCTTATTTCTGACAGTGAGACCAGCAGACATAAAACTCCTTACATGAAAGTGACAGACAGGGAACTCTTATCTCTGACAGTGAGACCACCAGACATACAACTCCTTACAGTGAAAGTGACAGACAGGGAACTCTTATCTCTGACAGTAAGACCAGCAGACATAAAACTCCTAACAGTGAAAGCTACAGACAGGGAACTCTTATCTCTGACAGTGAGACCAGCAGACATAAAACTCCTTACAGTGAGAGTGACAGAGAGGGAACTCTTATCTCTGACAGTGAGACCAGCAGACAAAAAAAACTCCTAACAATGAGAGCTTCAGACAGGGAACTCTTATCTCTGACAGTGAGACCAGCAGACAAAAAACTCCTAACAATGAGGGCTTCAGACAGGGAACTCTTATTTCTGACAGTGAGACCAGAAGNACAGGGAACTCTTATCTCTGACAGTGAGACCAGAAGACATAAAACTCCTAACAGTGAGAGCTACAGACAGGGAACTCTTATCTCTGACAGTGAGACCAGCAGACATAAAACTCCTTACAGTGAGAGTGACAGACCGGAAACTCTTATCTCTGACAGTGAGACCAGCAGACATAAAACTCCTTACAGTGAAAGTGACAGACAGGGAACTCTTATCTCTGACAGTGAGACCAGCAGACATACAACTCCTTACAGTGAAAG
>NW_018407228.1:0-460 GCF_002113885.1 Mizuhopecten yessoensis | reverse complement strand
CAAACATGCAGGACTTACCTCTGGCTGGAGCACCAGTTGAAAGAAAACCAACACGTTTAGATTTAGGCTTGTTCTTAATCTGTTGTAAGATAATATCAGCTCCAGGAAAGTTAGCTTCTGCTCTTCGCCGCTTACCTAAAATCAAAACCAATTGTTTCATATCTATTTGTCATAGTTTTAAACATACATATTTAACAACAGGACAACATTTGATTAGATATCATTAAATCTTCTGGTAAATTCCCAGACTTCATAAAATTAGCTTATTTAAAACAAAAGAAAATAACATTCAATACGCCATCTCAAGAGCAGGTAGCGCTACTCAGTGTGTCGATAGGCTACAAAGTGTGTCAATAGGCTAATGGTGTGTCAATAGGCTACATAGTATGTCAATAGGCTAATGGTGTGTCAATATGCTACATAGTGTGTCAATAGGCTACATAGTGTTTCAATAGGCTAC
>NW_018407227.1:13052-13730 GCF_002113885.1 Mizuhopecten yessoensis | reverse complement strand
GATTTAAAAGTGACTGAACCAAATTGTGGAAAACTGCGATTTCAGGAATTACTTCAAGCAAGCAAACCTCGTGTATTAATACATCACTGAGTGTTATTGTAAAACTTCTATAGACATGTTGCTTAGGTTTGAATTGTACAACTAAGAATAATAAGAAAAGATAGATTTAAAATTAAAACATTTATTTTAACACATTACAGTAAATAGACATACATTTCTCCCCGAGAATTGATCACATGTAAAATCACATTAAAATATACTTAAACATTGGTGTAAAAAATTACAAAATCACAATAAAATATACTTAAACATTAATGTAAAAAACTACAAAATCACATTAAAATATACTTAAACATTGGTCGACTTCGTGGCATCTAAATAGAAGTTCGCACATAATACGTATATGCTGAATGCCCGAGTGATTCCCAATCACAATTACCCTACTAGCAATCTGTACACACTTAGATTTATACCTGTATCACTATGGATAATCACGACTGCAAACGAGTACAATACAGCTGGAGAATTAGTGAAAATCAGTATTGTTAAGTTTTCCACGTACGTTTGCGATTTTATACATTGACATGTCAGATATTACTACAGATTGTATCCGTCATACTTCATATCACATACGACCAGTACATCAGTCTATGAAGAAATGTGAGGATCAATTACAAT
>NW_018407227.1:3469-4923 GCF_002113885.1 Mizuhopecten yessoensis | reverse complement strand
TCCGTTCAATCTCTCACACAACAGTTTTAAATGTTTCATCACTTCAGTTTTGGAGCTGGCAAAAAAATGAGTATGTCACTATTGTCACTGAAATGTGGATATATGTTTCTCACGTTAGTATTTCCTCCCAATCTCACATCATCCGAATAGGTATGTTTTCCCGTTGGTTGGTCAGTACCGGAAGGGCCCGGCAGCGGCGACTGGACACCGGAAGGACCCGATAGCGGCGACTGGACACCTGAGGGACCCGGCAGCGGCGACTGGACACCGGAGGGGCCCGGCAGCGGCGACTGGACACCGGGNGACTGGACACCGGAGGGACCCGGCAGCGGCGACTGGACACCGGAGGGGCCCGGCAGTGGCGACTGGACACCGGAATGCGGTTTAGTACCAGAATGATCAGGTAATCGAATGCCTTTGTTAGTATTAGGGAGATCTCCACCAGTCAATCCATGTTTGTTTTAACGTGCATTTTCATGTTATGGATTCTAGTAAAAGACTTACCACACACGCGACATTTGTATGAACACTGATTTTTGTGTGAATTCGTGTGTCTCTTTAAGTTGCTTGGATCGTTTAATATCTTTCCACACACTGTACATGTCGATTGACGATAGTGTCTATTCGCCTGCGCCTTTAGATTCTTTTCGGTAAGACATTGTTTCCCACACACATCACAAGTCGTCACATTTTGTCTATCTCTGAGTACGTTATCTTCATTTCTAGGTTTTTTCTTTGGAGTTAAATCGATAGAGTTCAATATCCGTTTCAAGTTCCTCACTGTTTGTATGGCATTTTCGTCACCACATGACACCGAATCGAGTAAATCGTCAAAATATCGTGCTGCCATGTTGCTGGTCTGGTTTCATCAGAGTTCATATCTTGAATGAAAGCCACTTGCGTTTCATCTGTTTAAGGTTGCTCTCGAATTGAGGAGGTGTAGTCTTCACATACAGTTTTCCGCCCCGCTGACTCTTTGCTTTTCTGCGCATGCTTCGTCTGAGTGATGTGGCTCTATTTCCCTGATTGGTCGATTCTTCACTGGACTGTTCCCTGAACTGTTTCTTTGACTCATTCATCACGTCTGACGTATCAGGTGCGTCGGTTTCAGTCTTATCGGTATTCTTTGTTAATTCTACACTGGTCTTTTCTCCCGACTTCTTCATTGCAATGGGCGTCTTATCATCGGTTGGGGTGACGTCATCTTCGATAGTGCTCATGTGGGTATTAGGTGAACCGTTCATTTTCTCTTGTTTAATGATGTCGTCGTATTTTGTCTTTGGTATCAACATCATTGCTCTAGCCATGTTAAATAGTTTTTAAAGAATATGGGTAATATTTTCTTCACTGCCAGTAGTCTTCGTCTTCTCTGACGTCTACTGATTCCTCTCGCCAACAGTTTCCGTATGGCTACTTTGTGTTTACCTATATTCTTTTTATCCTCGTCAGAAATA
>NW_018407227.1:0-460 GCF_002113885.1 Mizuhopecten yessoensis | reverse complement strand
CCGGCAGTGGCGACTGTACGCTGGAGGGGCCCGGCAGCGGCGACTGGACACCGGAAGGGTCCGGCAGCGGCGACTGGACGCCGGAAGGGCCCGGCAGCGGCGACTGGACACCGGAATGCGGTTTAGTACCAGAATGATCAGGTAATCGAATGCTTTTGTTAGTATTAGGAAGATCTCCACCAGTCAATCCATGTTTGTTTTTAACGTGCATTTTCATGTTATGGATTCTAGTAAAGGACTTACCACACACGCGACATTTGTATGAACTTTGATTTTTGTGTGAATTCATGTGTCTCTTTAAGTTGCTTGGATCGTTTAATATCTTTCCACACACTTTACATGTCGATTGAAGATAGTGTCTATTCGCGTGCGCCTTTAGTTCCTTTTCGGTAAGACATTGTTTCCCACACACATCAGTCGTCACATTTTGTCTATCTCTGAGTACGTTATCTTCATTTCT
>NW_018407226.1:1506-2034 GCF_002113885.1 Mizuhopecten yessoensis | reverse complement strand
ATCCCTGGTGACCTGCTGCCGGCATTCTGCAGGTTTTGGGCACTGTCCCACACAGCCACAATTGGAGGTCAGGTCGATGCCTACCTCCCCTGTAGCTGTACAGGCCGGGTCCCGCAGCTGCTGCAGGAAGGCCATGAGGTGGCGTCCCCTCCCCACTTTATGAGGGTGCAGGCCAATCGCCACCTTGACCCTAGGGTCACCTGCCACCTGGCCCTGACGCCTAGACCAGCTGTCGGGGTAGGCATAATTGGCCACCCCGCCCAGAAGGACTATGTCCCCACCCTCCTCCTGAGCTGCCAAGTCAGGAAAGGAGGTTGCCCTGCCTCTCACTAACATAGCATCCAGGTGAAAGTGGCAGTCATAGACTGCCACCGGTGGGGGGCGCACAGGCAGTGCTGGTCCTCTGGAGGCAGAGTCACCGCCATCGACAGAGGAGCTCCTATTCGGCGCAGAACCTACCTCCGATCGGCCGGATGGTCCTGGGGCAGTAACACCGCCCTCCGAAGAACTAATTGGCCGATCAGAGCT
>NW_018407226.1:0-460 GCF_002113885.1 Mizuhopecten yessoensis | reverse complement strand
TAGTGATCCTGGGAGCAGGAATCACGGGGTCATCCCCAGAGACCATGGGCATGTCCAGGATGAACTTGGGTGGGCCCATCCTGATCACAGGCTTGAAGCCCCCTCCCAGTTCATCCTCACTGGAGGCCAGCTCCCCCTCGGGAGCATGGATTCCCTCACCGAGGACCTCCCCATCAGGCTCAATGGCCTCTTCCCCCATCCCTTGGATGGTGTCGGTAAGGCCATAGAAGGGGAACTCACCGCGGACCTCCCCATCAGGCTCACTGGCCTCTTCCCCCATCCCTTGGAAAGTGCCGCTAACGCTATAGAAGGGGAACTCCGACCAGTCCCCCTCCCCCTCAGGGCCCTCTGTCCCTTCCTCCACCTCCGGAGGAGCTAATTCCACCTCTGGAGGTGCCGCCTCCTCCTCTGCACTAAGAAATTCCTCACTGGAGGAGTAGTCAAGACGCAGTATGTCATC
>NW_018407225.1:4722-5141 GCF_002113885.1 Mizuhopecten yessoensis | reverse complement strand
AATCGTCTACCACAACAATTTGTTTCTGCCTATTTGGTTTGTGTTTTAGCGTATGTCTACCACACCAATTTGTTTCTGCCTTTTTGATTTGTGTTTTAGGGATTGTCTACCACAACAATTTGTTATTTCTGCCTATTTGGTTTGTGTTCTAGTAATCGTCTACCACAACAATTTGTTTCTGCCTATTTGGTTTGTGGTCTAGAAATCATTTACCACAACAATTTTGTTCTGCCTATTTGGTTTGTGCTCTAGGGATTGTTTACCACAACAATTTGTTTCTGCTAATTTGGTTTGTGCTCTAGTGATTGTCTACCACAACAAATTGTTTCTGCATATTTGATTTGTGTTTTAGGGATTGTCTACCACAACAAATTGTTTCTGCCTATTTGGTTTGTATTCTAGGGATTGTCTACGACAAC
>NW_018407225.1:0-460 GCF_002113885.1 Mizuhopecten yessoensis | reverse complement strand
GTTTAATGTATGTAGGAGTATTAGCATTGATCAAACACCTGTTTTTTTTTATTTGGTGTCTTCTCTATAACTATAAGTTTACGNAGGAGTATTAGCCTTGATCAAACACCTGTTTTCTGTTTGGTGTCTACTCTATAAGTTTACTGTATGTAGGAGTATTAGCCTTGATCAAACACCTGTTTTCTGTTTGGTGTCTACTCTATAAGTTTACTGTATGTAGGAGTATTAGCCTTGATCAAACACCTGTTTTCTGTTTGGTGTCTACTCTATAAGTTTACTGTATGTAGGAGTATTAGCCTTGATCAAACACCTGTTTTCTGTTTGGTGTCTACTCTATAAGTTTACTGTATGTAGGAGGATTAGCATTGATCAAACACCTGTTTTCTATTTGGTGTCTACTCTATAACTATTAGTCTACTGTATGTAGGAGTATTAGCCTTGATCAAACACCTGTTTTCTG
>NW_018407224.1:49067-53786 GCF_002113885.1 Mizuhopecten yessoensis | reverse complement strand
AATATAGGGCTTGTATATGTAACAAATAAGGGGCTTGTATATGAATATCTATTGTAACAAATAAGGGACTATTGTCAGTGTGCTTAGTGAAACAAAAACAAGTGTTAAGCATGAGTGTGCTTAAACGTATTGTTAGTGGGGCTGTACAAAACTTAAATAAGATATAAATCATGTACAAGATACAAGAAACTTTATTTAACGTCGCATACAGGTAAACAAGGAACATTAGCTCTTGAGAGCTATTATTGCGACAAACATATTTAAAAATAACAATAACATATTATATTACAAGTAAAGGAAGATAATCACATATTAATAATAAAACATTAATAATCATCACAGAAAAAGAAAGCATACATATCCCAGGTTTCTAAATGATTGGGAGTCCCCTACCTACAAAGGCCCCCGGGATATATATATATAAATGGTGTTAATATATGAAAAGCTTTAAATGTGATCACAGATAAGTAGTATTCAGAAAAGGTAAATAAAAGACATAGTTGATAGTGAATGAATACTTGTATACATATCACACAAGAATGACTTAGGACATAGGATTAAAACACCATGAAGTGGGATATACATACAATGATAATATAGCAAAGAATAAAAATTGACAGAATATACACTATTATAGTGTGAATCAAAAATGATACCGAAATCAATTAACACAATTTATCAAGTTTTGTAAAAAAATAAATATTTTAGAAAATGGAATTAAAATACAAATACGATGCAGCAAAAATATAGAATAGAATTAAATCATATAAAAAATGAGATAAGACAATAAAAGTATCACACAATCCAAAATGTCAGGTGGCAGAGGCACAGTATGAAATATCACGGCAGATATTGCAAAGGCAGGTGGGGCCATCCCAGGAATGGACAAGCCTCCTGAATTCTTTGAAGTATTTGGGAGACTGTTCCACAACCGGGCGGCCTCAAAAGCAAACGATGTATATCCATACTTCTGCAGTATTTTCTTTCCTGAAGTCATAATTAGACATCTTAATATTTGCAAGATTATGAATATATTCAGGAGAAATTTTGTTTATAATTTTAAAAACCTCACAACCCATTTCCTTCAGACGCCTTACATGAAGCNGCGGCCTCAAAAGCAAACGATTTATGTCCATACTTCACAGTGTTGACCCTGGGCACCTCTGCAGTATTTTCTTTCCTGAAGTCATAATTAGACATCTTAATATTTACAAGATTATGAATATATTCAGGAGAAATTTTGTTTATAATTTTAAAAACCTCACAACCCATTTCCTTCAGACGCCTTACATGAAGCCTGTCGCTGTTGGTAATACTGAGTAAGTGTCTGAAGGATGAGTTGTGATCATTATGTATAAACCTTAAAGCTCTTTCTTGTATCTTTTCTAGCTTTCTGACACTCTTCATGGAACAAGAGTGCCAGACTAAAGGACAGTAGTTAAAATTTGAAACAATAAAAGAATGATAAATTACAAGTCTACCATGTTTGGTTAAAAAAACTCCCAATTCGCTTTAAAATGGACAATTGTCTTGAGGCTTTCCTAAAAATTTCAGAGATATGAGCTTCAAAGTTTAAAAATGAATCAAAGTTCACACCTAAAAGTTTGACAACACTGTCAGGAACAATATATATTTCGCCAATACTAAAAGACTGTATAGCATCTACCGAACGTTTCCCTATACAAATGGCCTGGAATTTATCAGGGTTTGCTTTCATCTGGTTTAATTTAAACCAGTCTATTAAATTTTGACAGTCATTTTCAATATTATGTTTTAAAGCATCTGGGTCTTTATTTGATTAACTGACAGTGTTGTCGTCTGCATAATTATATAATTTACAGGATGTCACATATAAAAACATATCATTTACAAGTACATTAAAAAGGAAGGTCCTAAAATAGAACCCTGGGGTACCCCTTCAGCACTTCCAGCCAGTCACCGCATTTGGAGCCAATTTTTACCTGCTGCTTCCTGCTGCTCAGGTAGCTGGACACCAGGTTAACTGAGGCTTTACTCAGGCTATAGGCCTCCAGCTTCCTGAGGCTCTACTCAGGCCATAGACCTCCAGCTTCCTGAGGCTCTACTCAGGCTATAGACCTCCAGCTTCCTGAGGCTTTACTCAGGCTATAGGCCTCCAGCTTCCCGACCAACAAGTTATGAGGAAGACAGTCAAAAGCCTTGGACAGGTCCATCAGTATGGCGGCGACATACTCGTGATTATCCAGGGCTCTACGCCAATCCTCAACAAGTCGCAACAGGGTGGATTGACACCCAAATCCTGGTCGGAAGGCTGCAAGGAAAGGATGAAAAACATTACTAAAAAAGGAAGTCAGTTGATCACACATGGTTCTTTCAAACATTTTCGATATACAAGGTAAAATGCTGACTGGTCGGTAGTTTTGTTTATCTATTTTTTTTCTCTCTCTTAAAAACAGGAATTATCTGTGCTTCCTTGAGTCTGCAAGGGAACCATGATCTACCAAAACAGTGGTTAGTCATGTCGCTCAGAGACACACTGATGTCAGTACAACAGGCTCTAAGGAGTTTTGAAGATATGCCATCGATACCAGTGGCCTTCTTCGCCTTCACCTTAGAGATAGCCTTTTCAACCACGAAAGGAGAGACCTGATTAAAACAAAACTTTGACTGATCATTATTGTGTGCCCTAATCACTTTTAAAATAGTTTCATCAGAAGAATCTTCTGTACCAATATCAGAAGCAACATTTACATAAAAATTATTAAAAACATTGCTGACCTCTATTTGATCACTGATAATGGCCTCATTTTCCTTTAAAATAACATTATTGCATTGTGCAGAGCCCTTATTTGATAAAAAAATGGTTTAATGGTGGGCCAGAAATCTTTTAATTTGGGACCACCTGCACAGCGTTCGAAGAAATAGTTGCGCATAGATTGTTTACGTAATTTACACACCTAGTTTCTATGGTTACGATATGCCTCCCAAATAGAGGCTGATTTGCAACCAGTGCATTCACAGCTTTACGCAAGTTTGAATTAAAAAGTTGACATCTTTTCTGTTTTACTACTTATTCACATTTCCTTGTAAAGGTATATTTGAGTAGACATGTTTAAGGCGTCATGCTGTCTAAACAATATGTATGATAATCTGAAAGAGAATAACATTCTATTGAAAGATGGATTTAATCTGCTGTATATATATATGTATATTATTCTAATTGACATCTTAATAACGGTTGGTTCAAGATTTTCTCTGGGTGATAAACGAAACAAAACAATAAAAAACCTATTTTTTTTCTACTGTATGGTTTTTACTGTCGCATAGTTATATTTAGACATCCTGCTTATTTTGGAATACCGCATAGTTATATTTAGACATCCTACTTATTTGAGACAGGCTCATAGTTATATTTAGACATCCTGATTATTTTGTACTGGCGCATAGTTATGTTTAGACAACCTACTTATTTTGTACTGGTGCATAGTTATATTTAGACATCCTACTTATTTAAGACAGGCGCATAATTATATTTAGAAATCCTACTCATTTTGGACTACCGCATAGTTATATTTAGACATCCTGCTTATTTTGGACTGCCGCATAGTTATATTTAGACATCCTGCTTATTTTGCACTGGCACAAGGTTTTTTTGCAGCTATCTTACATGGTTTGAAGTTTTTTGCAAATGACTTTTTACAGCTTCCCAGTTTGATTTGTACAGGTAAACAGTTTCAGGTAATACCTGTTCAGATACGTACAGTATATAAAGTTACAAGGTAATGGCCCCATCAACAGGTGTCCAGGAAATGTGAAAAACATTGACACAATAGACCTCATGTAATATTCAATGTTACCGACGTAATACTGGTAACATATTGGTTGTTATTGCTGATACTGCAGTCAGAAATGTCCCGGTTTATTAAAAAATAGTATTTATGAAATAAAATATGTATGGTGTATAATGTTAGGTTGACAGATGTCACTCAATAATTTCTTTCTTCTCTCTCTGAAATTTCACATTTAATGAATATTTTATGTTACTTGTATTGAGTGTTGTCATGTCACTCTGTTCCCATTAACTAGCTTCTGATATTCCAGTGCCACCGTTAAAAGGGATATGTGATAAAACTAATAATTTATGAGACATGTTATATAGGACAAAACCTTAACGACACACCTACTTATTTTAATGGGCGACAGGGTACATCATGTTACCGTTTCTCCAAAATTTTCCGTAAAATACAGTTCATATTTAATAAGGCTTTTATTCCAGAAAAGCCCTAAATATTTCATTTGTTTGATGACTACAGTGTTGTCACCTGTATACGATAGCTACTTGAGAGTTTACACTGGTATACTGTACGATAGCTGAATAGATAGTTTACACTGGTATACTGTACGATAGCTGACTAGATAGTTTACACAGGTATACTGTACGATAGCTGACTAGAGAGTTTACACTGGTATACTGTACGATAGCTGCTAGAGAGTTTACACTGGTATACTGTACAATAGCTACTAGAGAGTTTACAGTGGTATACTGTACGATAGCTACTAGATAGTTTACACTGGTATACTGTACGATAGCTGACTAGATAGTTTACACTGGTATACTGTACGATAGCTGACTAGATAGTTTACACAGGTATACTGTACGATAGCTACTAGAGAGTTTACACTGGTATACTGTACGATAGCTGACTAGAGAGTTTACACTGGTATACTGTACGATAGCTG
>NW_018407224.1:44534-45018 GCF_002113885.1 Mizuhopecten yessoensis | reverse complement strand
AATAACTACTAGAGTGTTGATACTGGTGTACAATAGCTACTAGAGTGTTGATACTGGTATACAATAGTTACTAGAGCGTTGATCCTGATATACTCTAGTTACAAGAGCGTTGATCCTGATATAGAATAGCTACTAGAGTGTTGATACTGGTATACAATAGCTACTAGATCGTTGATACTGGGATACAATGGCTAATAGAGTGTTGATACTGGTGCACAATAGCTATTAGAGTGTTGATACTGGTGTACAATAGCTACTAGAGCGTTGACTCTGGTATACAATAGATACTAGAGTGTTGATATTGGGATACAATGGCTACTAGAGTGTTGAAACTGGTATTCGATAGCTAATAGAGTGTTGATACTGATATACAATAGCTAATAGAGTGTTGGTACTGGTGTACAATAGCTATTAGAGTGTTGATACTGGTATACAATAGCTACTAGCGCGTTGATATTGGTATACAATAGCTCCTAGAGTGTTT
>NW_018407224.1:34017-34462 GCF_002113885.1 Mizuhopecten yessoensis | reverse complement strand
CAATACGACATGTATACCCTAGTCACACATCTCTTTGTACGTATAAACCAATATGACATGTATACCCTAGTCACACATCTCTTTGTACGTATAAATCAATACGACATGTATACTCTAGTCACACATCTCTGTGTAAGTATATATCAATCAACATGTATACCCTAGTCACACATCTCTTTTTACGTATAAACCAATATGACATGTATACCGTAGTCACACATCTCTTTGTACGTATAAATCAATACGACATGTATACTCTAGTCACATATCTCTTTGTACGTATATACCAATACGACATGTATACTCTAGTCACACATCTCTGTGTACGTATATATCAATAAGACATGTATACCCTAGTCACACATCTCTGTGTACGTATATATCAATCAACATGTATACCCTAGTCACATATCTCTGTGTAGGTATATATCAATACGACATGTAC
>NW_018407224.1:4224-32707 GCF_002113885.1 Mizuhopecten yessoensis | reverse complement strand
ATGTATACTCTAGTCACACATCTCCGTACGTATATATCAATACGACATGTATACCGTAGTGNCAATAGCTACTAGAGTGTTGATACTGGTATACAATAGCTACTAGATCGTTGATACTGGGATACAATGGCTAATAGAGTGTTGATACTGGTGTACAATAGCTACTAGAGTGTTGATACTGGTGTACAATAGCTACTAGAGCGTTGACTCTGGTATACAATAGATACTAGAGTGTTGATATTGGGATACAATGGCTCCTAGAGTGTTGAAACTGGTATTCGATAGCTAATAGAGTGTTGATACTGATATACAATAGCTAATAGAGTGTTGGTACTAGTGTACAATAGCTACTAGAGTGTTGATACTGGTATACAATAGCTACTAGAGTGTTGATACTGGTATACAATAGCTACTAGAGCGTTGATACTGGTATACAATAGCTACTAGAGTGTTGATACTGGTATACAATGGCTAATAGAGTGTTGATGCTGGTATACACTAGCTACTAGAGTGTTGATGCTGGTATACAATAGCTACTAGAGAGTTGATACTGGTATACAATAGCTACTAGAGTGTTGATGCTGGTGTACAATAGCTACTAGAGAGTTATTACTGGTATACAATAGCTACTAGAACGTTGATACTGGTATACACTAGCTACTAGAGTGTTGATACTAATAAACAATAGTGACTAGAACGTTGCCTCTGGTATATGATAGATACTAGTACGTTAACACTTTAACATGTTACACAACAGATACTTCGATTTGCTTGGCATTGTAACTGTTAGATTGAAATCGGCTGTCGTTTCTCTGTAATCCTTAAACGAAAGATATCAGCCTAGCGATTGGTCAGTTTTTGTTTTACATGGAACCAATCAAACAGCTATCTGCGTGCCTTTGTTAAGACATATTGCAGCGGTGCAGTGAACGTGAGTGACCGTAACCACTGGAATTTCGAAGATGCTACTTCCATTAATCGTATGAACATTTTATATGTACAAGTACCTTCCATTACTAGTATTATTATTATTGATAACCATTAGTAGTTAACTAGCACTGCTAATTATACCGAAGGCGGGATTTAGAAAGCCCTCAGTCAGACTCTTTTCAATCGAATGTACAATGACGGGACTAGGCGGCAAAATGACTTGAGCAGACGACATGTTGAAGGACAGGCCGCCACTCGTGGCTGTCGACCTAGACGAGGTGATAACGACGTTAGGCGATGAGCTGGTGAACTTTGACGACGCGATGACACATATGGTGTAGGTGCTGTCAGTATGTTGTTGGTGAATTGATTGATTGTACCGGCATCTCTCCCAATGTCTGTCAGCAGTCACTTACTGTCACCGACTATAGTGGCGACGGATTGACCACAAAGAAAGCTCTTCCGGTGACGGATACGAGCCCGTCCGTGATAGGGACTGATGATTCCGAAGCTGGCAACACTGGTCGCTGTGATCCTCGATGTAGAATGGGTCTAGGATGGCCTTGGTGGTACTGACCCTGGCTGACTTCGGTGGTAACATAGTCCAGTACTGGCCGTGGTAGACCTCGATGTAGAAGTGGTCCTGGTAGGCCTTGGTGGTACAGAACCAGGCAGATTTCATTGGTTAGATAGTCCAGTACTGGCCGTGGTAGACTTGCATGTTGATGAGGAACAATCTATTTGCCGTGCTAGGCCTCGAAGGTCAAGAGTTATAACACTCGACATGGCAGGATGGTCATTGTAGCCATCGGTGGAATACGCCATGACAGAGGTTCCTTAAGGGAGAAGACATACCTCATGTTATAACCTCACAATAATTGGTTAAATATTGGTTTCAGTCATAATTACTTTCACTCAGCCTTTTCCCCAATATATTCTATTGACATCGAACAGTCAAAGGGATTGGGCACAAGTTCTTACAACTTACTAAGCCCTCTCCCAACTTTTGTTTCAGTATAAGTCGAAAGAGTTGTATAGAACAATTAAAGGTTGTGCTTTCTGTGATGATGTTGAAATACTATCTGAATTACAGATACAAATCGCCATTTTAAATTTTAAACTATAAACACGATCTCACGTATTTTTATATAACTAAAAATAACAGGAAGTAAATTCGACACTTGTCCACAGATATTTGACGAGGATGACGCTGATTGGATACTATTTTCCGGTTGACAAAAACCGATGCCGTTAATGAATCAGGTCAGCTTACGACTACGGTGGTTTACCGCCGGTACCCGTATGTCGTCACATCTGAGAACACTGCACCACGAGACCACCGTGTTGGTGTTAGGACGAGATTGACAATGTTAGTTATGCTCCAACATATTACGTATTTGGTAATATTTACAGCCAATTCGCGGGCCCATCACTCAATAGCGTTCTCTATCAGACTGTCGTTATGTGGAGAGCAATGTGAGACTAATGGCTACACACGATACGAATGGAAATGCGTTGCTTATTGGTTTTTATGGAAATTGATCGCAATGCACACAATTTGTAAATCTATAAATCACCCATCTTTCACAATCGGTCGGCGTTGTACCAACCCCGTGACAGTAACTATGTAATAAAGGCTAGCGTCTCAGCTTTCCGCCATGATCTAGATGATACACGACACAAGTAAGACGATAAATAAAATTGAATTATTCGTGGCTAGTTCTGACACTGACAACAGTTCGTGTAAGGTCAGGTTTCCCGCTGTATGACATCATTTATCACATCTCCACACATAATGTACTGCTTTCGTAATATACTACTTACCGGTTAGGGCTCCTCTTCATCAAACCATCACGACCTTCACAGACCCTATGTGTGGCGCTTCTAATGCAAAATAAATGAGATGATGTATGCTTTTAAAAAAAACACGACTTAAGAAGGAATTTTTATTAGACAAGGCACAATTTCACGTAACGTATGGTTTTTAAACGACTTGAAGCCATTATCTGATGGTCTTCATCATTTTGATAGGCGACCCCTGGCATTGATATATTTTTCATGTTAATTCTAATAAATACGACTAATGACGTCACCATAATATATTTTGAATTCAAAATGATGATATATGCCAAGCAGGTGCGATCATTCTTTTTTGTGTGTAGCAGTATTAGTACAATTTTATTTACATAATGGAAATATTTTAGTCTTCATATAATATTTCCTCTTTTTGAATGACAGAGAAGATAGTTGTTATATATCAAATCGCTTTCCTACAGTGAATGATGGTGACGACATTCAAGCGGTAAGCTATCTATACTGTCCCAAAATGGCGGTAATGACAATATGCATGTTGGCTGACCTATCAGTGAATTTCAGAATGATATGTAACTTAATTCAAGTACTTTTATGGGGTTTTTCAACTATAACTTGAAGTACTGTATATAATGTAAGTTCTCTGTAGAGAATTGTTTTTCCACACTTTTTTTTTTATTACACTACGATGTACAATTACATTTTAATTTTACTTAAACATTCACACGCATTTGATATCACATAAACATAAATCACATTATATATTACATAAAATGTAAACACAAGTCGTTGTACCGATTACAGAAACACATAAACACAAGTCCACATTATATATTACATAAAATGTAAACACAAGTCGTTGTACCGATTACAGAAACACATAAACATAAATCACATTATATATTACATAAAATGTAAACACAAGTCGTTGTTCCGATTACAGAAACACATAAACAAGCGTATAGACGTATAGTACATTCTATTTTGAAGGGACGAATAAACCTATACAATACTATACATTGTATCTATCATTTTCTATTCAATATAAGTTGAATTACAAGATTCATGACAAGTCTCTATATGTTTATTAGTGATTACATAATACAAAGAGAGGTGAGGAAAAATCCGGATTTTATCGTGTTACGATTTTGCATTTAGTTTTTCTATTTACCATTGACCATGCTCTACCTGTGATCGACGAATTTGCTGGTGTTGTTCGTCGCTTCGTGGTGTTTTCATATTAATGTGTTTTGAGCTGTTCGTGTCGAGAATTTTCTTATTTGTATTAATTGGTGTATTGCTCTGTTCCTGTACTTGGTTTAAACCAGAGTACGACAGACCAGAACAGAAAGAATGACAACTTACAAGTCAACAACGCTGCATCGTATTTTATACAGTACAAATCTAGCCGTGTACAAGCTAATTTTGAGAAACAGGGAAGCTTTCGTTTGAGTTATGTTGGCAAACAGGGACACTTTCGTTTGAGTTATGTTGGCAAAAAGGGACATTTTCGTTTGAGTTATGTTGGCCAGCAGGGAAGCTTTCGTTTGAGTTATGTTGGCAAGCAGGGAAGCTTTCGTTTGAGTTATGTTGGCAAGCAGGGAAGCTTTCGTTTGAGTCATGTTGGCAAGCAGGGAAGCTTTCGTTTGAGTTATGTTGGCAAGCAGGGAAGCTTTCGTTTGAGTTATGTTGGCAAGCAGGGAAGCTTTCGTTTGAGTTATGTTGGCAAGCAGGGAAGCTTTCGTTTGAGTTATGTTGGCAAGCAGGGAAGCTTTCGTTTGAGTTATGTTGGCAAGCAGGGAAGCTTTCGTTTGAGTTATGTTGGCAAGCAGGGAAGCTTTCGTTTGAGTTATGTTGGCAAGCAGGGAAGCTTTCGTTTGAGTTATGTTGGCAAGCAGGGAAGCTTTCGTTTGAGTTATGTTGGCAAGCAGGGAAGCTTTCGTTTGAGTTATGTTGGCAAGCAGGGAAGCTTTCGTTTGAGTTATGTTGGCAAGCAGGGAAGCTTTCGTTTGAGTTATGTTGGCAAGCAGGGAAGCTTTCGTTTGAGTTATGTTGGCAAGCAGGGAAGCTTTCGTTTGAGTTATGTTGGCAAGCAGGGAAGCTTTCGTTTGAGTTATGTTGGCAAGCAGGGAAGCTTTCGTTTGAGTTATGTTGGCAAGCAGGGAAGCTTTCGTTTGAGTTATGTTGGCAAGCAGGGAAGCTTTCGTTTGAGTTATGTTGGCAAGCAGGGAAGCTTTCGTTTGAGTTATGTTGGCAAGCAGGGAAGCTTTCGTTTGAGTTATGTTGGCAAGCAGGGAAGCTTTCGTTTGAGTTATGTTGGCAAGCAGGGAAGCTTTCGTTTGAGTTATGTTGGCAAGCAGGGAAGCTTTCGTTTGAGTTATGTTGGCAAGCAGGGAAGCTTTCGTTTGAGTTATGTTGGCAAGCAGGGAAGCTTTCGTTTGAGTTATGTTGGCAAGCAGGGAAGCTTTCGTTTGAGTTATGTTGGCAAGCAGGGAAGCTTTCGTTTGAGTTATGTTGGCAAGCAGGGAAGCTTTCGTTTGAGTTATGTTGGCAAGCAGGGAAGCTTTCGTTTGAGTTATGTTGGCAAGCAGGGAAGCTTTCGTTTGAGTTATGTTGGCAAGCAGGGAAGCTTTCGTTTGAGTTATGTTGGCAAGCAGGGAAGCTTTCGTTTGAGTTATGTTGGCAAGCAGGGAAGCTTTCGTTTGAGTTATGTTGGCAAGCAGGGAAGCTTTCGTTTGAGTTATGTTGGCAAGCAGGGAAGCTTTCGTTTGAGTTATGTTGGCAAGCAGGGAAGCTTTCGTTTGAGTTATGTTGGCAAGCAGGGAAGCTTTCGTTTGAGTTATGTTGGCAAGCAGGGAAGCTTTCGTTTGAGTTATGTTGGCAAGCAGGGAAGCTTTCGTTTGAGTTATGTTGGCAAGCAGGGAAGCTTTCGTTTGAGTTATGTTGGCAAGCAGGGAAGCTTTCGTTTGAGTTATGTTGGCAAGCAGGGAAGCTTTCGTTTGAGTTATGTTGGCAAGCAGGGAAGCTTTCGTTTGAGTTATGTTGGCAAGCAGGGAAGCTTTCGTTTGAGTTATGTTGGCAAGCAGGGAAGCTTTCGTTTGAGTTATGTTGG
Organism: Mizuhopecten yessoensis; assembly: GCF_002113885.1. NCBI lineage: Eukaryota > Metazoa > Mollusca > Bivalvia > Pectinida > Pectinidae > Mizuhopecten > Mizuhopecten yessoensis. The sequence continues at coordinate 26,853 of NW_018407224.1, read as the reverse complement.
CAAGCAGGGAAGCTTTCGTTTGAGTTATGTTGGCAAGCAGGGAAGCTTTCGTTTGAGTTATGTTGGCAAGCAGGGAAGCTTTCGTTTGAGTTATGTTGGCAAGCAGGGAAGCTTTCGTTTGAGTTATGTTGGCAAGCAGGGAAGCTTTCGTTTGAGTTATGTTGGCAAGCAGGGAAGCTTTCGTTTGAGTTATGTTGGCAAGCAGGGAAGCTTTCGTTTGAGTTATGTTGGCAAGCAGGGAAGCTTTCGTTTGAGTTATGTTGGCAAGCAGGGAAGCTTTCGTTTGAGTTATGTTGGCAAGCAGGGAAGCTTTCGTTTGAGTTATGTTGGCAAGCAGGGAAGCTTTCGTTTGAGTTATGTTGGCAAGCAGGGAAGCTTTCGTTTGAGTTATGTTGGCAAGCAGGGAAGCTTTCGTTTGAGTTATGTTGGCAAGCAGGGAAGCTTTCGTTTGAGTTATGTTGGCAAGCAGGGAAGCTTTCGTTTGAGTTATGTTGGCAAGCAGGGAAGCTTTCGTTTGAGTTATGTTGGCAAGCAGGGAAGCTTTCGTTTGAGTTATGTTGGCAAGCAGGGAAGCTTTCGTTTGAGTTATGTTGGCAAGCAGGGAAGCTTTCGTTTGAGTTATGTTGGCAAGCAGGGAAGCTTTCGTTTGAGTTATGTTGGCAAGCAGGGAAGCTTTCGTTTGAGTTATGTTGGCAAGCAGGGAAGCTTTCGTTTGAGTTATGTTGGCAAGCAGGGAAGCTTTCGTTTGAGTTATGTTGGCAAGCAGGGAAGCTTTCGTTTGAGTCATGTTGGCAAGCAGGGAAGCTTTCGTTTGAGTTATGTTGGCAAGCAGGGAAGCTTTCGTTTGAGTCATGTTGGCAAGCAGGGAAGCTTTCGTTTGAGTTATGTTGGCAAGCAGGGAAGCTTTCGTTTGAGTCATGTTGGCAAGCAGGGAAGCTTTCGTTTGAGTTATGTTGGCAAGCAGGGAAGCTTTCGTTTGAGTCATGTTGGCAAGCAGGGAAGCTTTCGTTTGAGTTATGTTGGCAAGCAGGGAAGCTTTCGTTTGAGTCATGTTGGCAAGCAGGGAAGCTTTCGTTTGAGTCATGTTGGCAAGCAGGGAAGCTTTCGTTTGAGTCATGTTGGCAAGCAGGGAAGCTTTCGTTTGAGTCATGTTGGCAAGCAGGGAAGCTTTCGTTTGAGTCATGTTGGCAAGCAGGGAAGCTTTCGTTTGAGTCATGTTGGCAAGCAGGGAAGCTTTCGTTTGAGTCATGTTGGCAAGCAGGGAAGCTTTCGTTTGAGTCATGTTGGCAAGCAGGGAAGCTTTCGTTTGAGTCATGTTGGCAAGCAGGGAAGCTTTCGTTTGAGTCATGTTGGCAAGCAGGGAAGCTTTCGTTTGAGTCATGTTGGCAAGCAGGGAAGCTTTCGTTTGAGTCATGTTGGCAAGCAGGGAAGCTTTCGTTTGAGTCATGTTGGCAAGCAGGGAAGCTTTCGTTTGAGTCATGTTGGCAAGCAGGGAAGCTTTCGTTTGAGTCATGTTGGCAAGCAGGGAAGCTTTCGTTTGAGTCATGTTGGCAAGCAGGGAAGCTTTCGTTTGAGTCATGTTGGCAAGCAGGGAAGCTTTCGTTTGAGTCATGTTGGCAAGCAGGGAAGCTTTCGTTTGAGTCATGTTGGCAAGCAGGGAAGCTTTCGTTTGAGTCATGTTGGCAAGCAGGGAAGCTTTCGTTTGAGTCATGTTGGCAAGCAGGGAAGCTTTCGTTTGAGTCATGTTGGCAAGCAGGGAAGCTTTCGTTTGAGTTATGTTGGCAAACAGGGACGCTTTCGTTTGAGTCATGTTGGCAAGCAGGGAAGCTTTCGTTTGTGTTTTTTCTAGTGTGAAACAAGGATGCTTTCGTTTGTGTTTTTTCTAGTGTGAAACAAGGATGCTTTCGTTTGAGACATTGATAAGACACGGACTTCACGGCAGGGCTGACTAATGACGTGGACGTATCCCCGTGGTCCGAATGAGGCGCCTGACCACTGTACAAGACGCAATAGGGCCGTCGCTATTATAGTTTGCGGTTAATAAGATTTCTCGATAGTACATGTAAAAACCTGTATTTCTCGATTATTGCCTGCACACATGGCACCTGTGGTGACCTCTCTGACCTGGTGACATTATGTGATGTCATGTACATGTGATACACAAAAGTATATGTATGTTTGTAACATGATTTAGGAGTGTTCTTTTCCTCTCGTATTTACAATTGTTATATAACCGGACCACAAAGGCTAGGCAGTATGAGTTTGTAAGAATGCCGAGGGATTAGATTCACGGAACAAGCTATTCACACATCAAGTAGGACACCTGCTGGTCTCCTGCGGTTTCTAGACATTTATTCATTTTCATAAAAACATTAAATGGACAGATATTATTAATCATCGAAACGCAATAATGTGTACACACTTGTCGGTGTCTGTCCACAATTGATGACGTAACCGGACAATGTGTATTTCTCGACGCGGGTATAAAATCCATACCTCTTAAACCGCATATATCGTAAGCAACAACCATTATGACCTGTGTCTATTAACTAGCCACAAATCCTTCCCTTTTCCGATCCTTTGGATGTGACATGTCTGATGTTTAAATTGACCCGAAGTGACTGAGCATGCTCGCTGGCGTGACCGCGGATAGGCCCAGTATATCTTGCGTGTCAGGTGATACACGTAGGCAGGCCTTTGTACCCGCATTCTGTTTCAAACACAACACACATTTATCATACAGAGATAATATCAATGTGTATTTAATTGCGACAGTGATCCATATAGTATATACCAATAATATTGATGTCCATGACATCCAACTATATTTCATCTCGTTTTTTGTTCCATTCACTATCTCTAATGCATCGCGCATGCAAAGTAAAAGACAAAATTATATCCATATTGCACATAACTGTCAAACTCGAATCCGAATGAATAGCTATGAAACGTATTATTTATGGGAGGGGATACATTAGGACACGATCTTGTCATGTAAATGATCATGATTAGTTTCCCCCAGAGTATCGGATGTTGCCATATAATTAAAACGTCGTTGTTAATGTCTTATCGATGGAAAACAAACCCCGCTCTGTCATACACAAATGCTACTTGCATATGAATTTAGGTGTCCTGTTCTCCGTATTTACATTAATCATCCCTACTGTTGAAAACGCATCATTATATTGTTTTGAAAGAAGTGTTATAATGAAAGATCTGGCAATAATTCATGGAATACATTTCCCAGTCGCCGCAACTATCGTCGAGGAAAAAATCCATTGACATGCTAGCGGCAGTTAGCGGGTAATGTATTCCTACGCCTTTTTTACCCGGGGGAAGTTCGTGAGAGTGGCTGTACCTTGTGCTTCCGCGGGGACTTTTAAGCTGTCTAAACCTACCCTACAATACATTAATGCAGTTAGTGGCATCTGGTTGTCTCCCTTGATAGAGTTAATTTTCCACTGTTCGCTGTTTCTGGAGATAAACAACGACTCGACAGTCAGTCCTAGCTTACAGTGTCGCCATTGTGATCAACAAAACATTGGTTATGTAACTTTTTCTTTTACCAAATGGAAAGATAAACTTACTAAAATATCAAAGTATGGAACGCGAACGTGATTTATGTCTCTACAACACGCAATCCAGTAATAACATCACATATCATTCGTAATGCGACGGTTGAATAAACCAATACTCTACACACACAAAAATCGGAATGAATGACTTCTGATTTATGTAACGTTTCGGTCCTCTATCTAACCTGACGCCATTGTGAAGACATATCCACCAGATCCCTTTGTAGTTTAGCGGGATCTAGACAACAAGGACTAAAATATGATATTTTATGAATATTTATCATCTAAATAAATGACTTGGGATCCAATAAGGCCACAGTGGTCTAAAAGGATAATAATTGAACACGTGTGTATAGACATGGCTTCTGTAATGAGATTGGTCATGTAATAACGGCCGAGCCTTCTTATACATCACCCTGCCCTCGTAGATCGCATTTCCATCGATAAAAACTACCATAAAGCTGTGATGCTGCTTGCCTAAGAGCACGAGCCTGGAATCATGTGTTCTGTGTCAATCAGTCTTGTATGAAGATCAGAAACGTCGACATCAAACAATTTGCCGAGATTTGTAAACCTCTCAATACACATGAGCGGATTATGGCGGATTGGCTGTTTTGTAGCCTCGTTTATAGGGCTTTGATCAGGCCTCACCCCATCTGTTTTATGTCAATCAGCAACACCGCATCCATCCCCTCACCCTCCTCCTCCTCTCCGCGCCAGCTTCTCGGGCTTATTCACTCACGGCTGACATATTTTATCGCCAGTAATCAATGTCCACTTTGTTAGGGGTCGAAAGACATCCAGCGCTGAGCACTGCACATCAGTGTTCATTGATCGAACAAAAGCGCTAGTCAGTCCAAACGTATGTCTGTTATAATTAGTACCAGTATATCGAACTTCATCGTTTTTGTATGTTTTCATATCAATTAGTGTTAGACAGAATATCTTCGTTCGTCTGTTCGTCTGTCTGTCTGGTCAATCCGTGTCAGATATAGTACCTCCGTTCGTTTGTTTGTCCAGTGTAATAAAGAATATTTACATTTGCATGGCATTGTCACTGTATAGCCTCTTTGAAAGCTGTGTCGTTGGTCGTTGTCGTGCATCACGAGATACAATTCTTAGCGTATTAATACAAAACTGACCGGAACTACAATATCCAATATAAATAAATATGACGGCTGCTGAAAAATCGCTGGGTATTGTGAGATTTGACAATGTCATTGTAAATTTATGTGCAAAATAAAAAATAAAATAAGAAACACTTTTATTACAACGAAAACAAGACCAAGGTCTGCAATATCGTACAAAATGCACATCGGTTGAAATCACCAATGCCGGCAATGGAAACAATTTTAACGCTCATGCAATTTATCATCTGTTACACTGCACTGATCAACAGGGGTTCGTTACAAATGTCTGAAATACACATATTCTATAGACCTACTGACACATATGTTACAGACCTACTGATATGAGTCACAGCACANATCCACGGTTTCCTCAGTTTCTGACGACATGTCAAATAACGAGGCTGTTATAGAATCTACCGACTGTTGTCAGGTTCCCATACAATCAACAAATACATTCAATGGATTCTTCACAAAATGAGCAAAGAGAAAAGTTCGAATTAACTTACAAAAATAACTCTCTCGTGGAGGGCAAGGTCGGATTTACGGTGTTCATTGTATTTGTCCATGCGCGAAATTTGTTCCGGGGAAAAATCGAAACAATTTCAAATCTAACATTCAACTCAGAGTTCTATTGATAAACTTAAATCACCCTATAGACATATCATACGCAATTGTATTGATTCTGAATTGTGGAATAAAATTTGAAGTGTTTGTTAAAATTTCAAAGTACTATTTTGTTTGCCAATCAGCGCGCGACAATACGCTGTACAAACTATTGAACGAAATTGTGTGGACTGTCTATAAGGCGGGCATTTTTACTTTTAGATATAAATTATAAGTTGAAAAAGAACATAAGAGGCAGAGAAAACGAAAATATAAGTATTGAACTGTTTTTGTATGGTATTTATGATCTATTTGAATGACACAGCTTTGCAAGCAAACAACATAATGCTTAAAAATCTCATCTTGTTTGTCCGTGCAAAACCCTTCGGTTTGTCTGTCCGGTATATAAGTGTCTAAAAGATTCCTAAGCTCATTTGTCTGTAGTAAAACTACATCATTGATACCGGGTGATATAGTAAAACTACAACACTAATACCGGGTGATATATTGAAACTACACTATTGATACCGGGTGATATAGTAAAACTACACCATTGATACCGGGTGATATAGTGAAACTACACCATTGATACCGGGTGATATAGTAAAACTACACCACTAATACCGGGTGATATAGTGAAACTACACTATTGATACCGGGTGATATAGTAAAACTACACTATCGATACTGGGTGATATAGTAACTACACCATTGATACCGGGTGATATAGTGAAACTACACCATTAATACCGGGTGATATAGTAACTACACCACTAATAACGGGTGATATAGTGAAACTACACTATTGATACCGGGTGATATAGTAAAACTACACTATTGATACTGGGTGATATAGTAACTACACTATTGATACCGGGTGATATAGTAAAACTACACTATCGATACTGGGTGATATAGTAACTACACCACTAATACCGGGTGATATAGTAAACCTACCCCACTACTACCCGGTGATATAGTAAAACTACGCTATTGATCCCGTGTGATATAGTAAAACTACACTATTGATACTGGGTGATATAGTAACTACACCATTGATACCGGGTGATATAGTAAAACTACACCACTACTACCGGGTGATATAGTAAAACTACGCTATTGATACCGGGTGATATAGTAAAACTACACTATTGATACCGGGTGATATAGTAACTAAACCATTGATACCGGGTGATATAGTAAAACTACACCATTGATACCGGATGATAAAGAAAAACTACGACATTGATACCGGGTGATATAGTAACTACACTATTGATACCGGGTGATATAGTAACTACACCATTGATACCGGGTGATATAGTAACTACACCATTTATACCGGGTGATAAAGTAAAACTACACCATTGATACCGGGTGATATAGTAAAACTACACGATTGATACCGGGTGATAAAGAAAAACTACGACATTGATACCGGGTGATATAATAAACTACACAATTGATACGGGATGATATAGTAACTACACTATTGATACGGGGTGATAAAGTAAAACTACGATATTGATACCGGGTGATACAGTACCTACACCATTGATACCGGATTATATAGTAACTACACCACTGATACCGGGTGATATAATAAACTACACAATTGATACGGGATGATATAGTAACTAGACGATTGATACCGGGTGATAAAGTAAAACTACGATATTGATACCGGGTGATACAGTAAACTACACCATTGATAGCGGATGATATAGTAACTATACTATTGATACCGGGTGATAAAGTAAAACTACCCCATTGATCCCGGATGATATAGTAACTAAACCATTGATACCGGGGGATATAGTAAAACTACACGATTGATACCGGGTGATATAGCAACTACACCATTGATACCTGGTGATATAGTAACTACAACATTGATACCGGGTGATATAGTAACTACACCATTGATACCGGGTGATATAGCAACTACACCATTGATACCGGGTGATAAAGTAAAACTACGACATTGATACCGGATGATATAGTAACTACACCATTGATACCGGGTGATATAGTAACTACACTATTGATGCCGGGTGATATAGTAAAACTACACCACTGATACCGGGTGATATAGTAAAACTACGCCACTGATACCGGGTGATATAGTAAAACTACACCAATGATACCGGGTGATATAGTAAAACTACCCCATTGATACCGGGTGATATAGTAACTACACTATTGATACCGGGTGATATAGTAAAACTACACCACTGATACCGGGTGATATAGTAAAACTACATCATTGATACCGGGTGTTATAGTAAAACTACACCATTGATACCGGGTGATATAGTAAAACTACACCATTGATACCGGGTGATAAAGTAAAACTACGACATTGATACCGGGTGATATAGTAACTACACCATTGATACCGGGTGATATAGTAAAACTACACCACTGATAACGGGTGATATAGTAAAACTACATCATTGATACCGGGTTATATAGTAAAACTACACCACTGATACCGGGTGATATAGTAAAACTACATCATTGATACCGGGTGATATAGTAACTACACCATTGATACCGGATGATATAGTAACTACACTATTGATACCGGGTGATATAGTAAAACTACACCATTGATACCGGGTGATAATTTGACGTCGTTCTGCCACAGCAACACGGAAATATCCCACAGATAGAACATAGGGACGCCGCTTTATTAAACAAATCTATTTAACCTTCCGACTTGCATTAAACGTAAAATGAAGTTTTTATTAAAAAGGATATACACGATGATTGGTAAACTTCACCCACGTGTGTGTACCGAAGGTATCAATCCTGAACGGAATGCTTATCTGAAATAAAACACGCTGTGTGCTTAGGTTCAACATTTGAAGCAAAGTTAATCGATTAAGTCACGATCTTACAGGCGCGCCAGACAGAAATATCGCTCCCAGGTTAAAAGCGAACCTTCCCAAATTATCAAAGTCACTAACAAATGGGAATGGGGGTATTTTGAGGTTACAAAGATAAGTACTTAAAATATTGGAAACAATTGTAAGAAGACTTGATGACGGAGGGCCAGGCCTGTTAATGTATATGTCTGTGGCCTGGACAATCAGGGGCCTAGAAGCGATCCCTTCTCGCAAGTGGTGGACAGACTGACAGATGGGTCCAGATATTTTTTTTTATCAAATATTGATTTTCAGCACGCACAGATAGTGACGCCAATGTGTCGGGAGGTACATGTAATAGCTACAAGTTAACATATAGGTGATGTTCATTCCAAGTTTGGTTCGACACCTTTTCTCTCGATCACACGCCAACTTAACTGCTTTTCACGCCAGGCTTTTGTGAAATGCAAGGAGCAAAATGCATACTGAAATAATCTTTATGTCTGATAGATTTTTCCTTACAAAATATTCTATCAGTTTTTATCACTTAGATTAAGATTGTCGATATATACTTTCATCTAAGCAATGTAGAGGTCAACTTGCTGATAGTTATTTTTATATTTTTGTCTCAGTCCTCAGTTTTTCTACCTCAAACTCCATATTGGTTTTTTGGCTCCTTGACTCTTTCCCTACTGAAGCCACTCCTATTTTATGTTGCGACATTGTCTGTAGTGTCGCCTTGATTCACGCCCTGCTCAATTGACTCCAATACGTCACACCTTAGTGTGTTCCCCACTCAAACCCCAAAATGTCTAGCACGAATCCTCTGTGCCTTAGGATGTTTAGCATCGCTTGTACCCAAGCCTTCAACATATTTCAATACTTCTACCTTTCTTTCTCGAACCTCATAAATTAAAGAATGACTCCAGTCTTACTCAAAAGAGACAAGAGACTACAATACCCCTCATCTATTGTGTTTACTCGTTGAAAGAGTGGCATTTTGTTAGGTAAATTATCATTGTTTTGCCCATGTTGGTATAATTATACAGCCACTGTCCTCCTATCGGCATCGCTTCGATTCCTGCACGAGCACAATATAACTTCTCAATGCAGACAATATTATATTAGGATGCTTTGTTTTTTTTCACCAGCTTCGTTGCCTCTGTTTCAAGATCACAGTTACCATTTACACCAGCGGACATCCGGTTCATGCTCAATCCGCGAACACTAACAGTCGGATGTTTTAGATACATTTTCCATTTATTGTAGTAATAGAACGGACAATAGTCGTAACACAATTAACTATTGTTTCCCGGAAGTGACATAAATCTGCCAAAATATCCCGGATGTGCCATTAGTCCGTCCATGTATCCTGGATATGGCTTGAATCCAGCTTGTGCGGGAGTCGGTGACGCTTCGAAGTGTCACCATGAATGACCGACGGACAACTTGTGGTGTTGTTGCTATCAGCGAAAGACACTTATGTTGGCCTATGAACAATATCAGAGTATATTTCAGAACCGTCTGCAAGATCAAGAGATGGCAGTGATGACAATAATTGTGTGGCAAATTGACGATAGAAGGCGTTAGTGTATTGATCGGTGTCCCCAAGGTGTTTTGGCCAGAGAAGGCGTGTGATTGGACGTCCATCATCCTGTCGGCATGGTCCCACAACGAGATACATCATGGTCATCGCGCTCCGTTCATAGTCACCAGGGTGATTGTGAGTGACACTGACCACCAGCTCAATTGACCACGTCGCTGGCGCTGTTTATTCCAACGTATAGGTATAAAACAGTAATGGTCAGTGGGAGCTGGGATCGCCTGACGATAAGTGACAAATTGTGATGGCGGAGGGTGGCGTACGTTATGATGAGTGGTGTCGGTTTTATGGCCCAAGCTGTGTGTTACCAGACACATCTATAACCTGGCACGCTGAAATATCGCCATTACCTTGTCATTATCAGACAATCACTTCTGCTTAAGTGTATGTGGGAATAGGCAAACCGACTCCACGTATCCGAAGTTCGTATCTCCATCATTTCATATTCTGCGGTAACCCTTCCGTCTGCACGTCCGTCCATCTGTGCGTCCGTCTCGCCACGAGCCCTTTTTGGCAATGCCATACTTCCTGGAAGGCATAAACCTTTTGTTTTTTATTTCCTCCATGACGTATTTAATAAAAGTTTCCCCGATCGAAAAATAGGCCATGGTATTATTACAACGAAACATAAAATGATCGCTTGGATGCTAATTTAGAAGAGCTTTCTATTATTATAGCTAATTATGCCGCAGGTGGTGTTTCTAATAAAAAAATATATGAACGAAATGAAAACGATGAAGATGATTCATATCGATGATCATTGCGATCATTATGGCGGCGACCATAATTCACGAAATGTTGAAGATAGAATTGACATTAATGCTAATGACAGCTATGAATTCCTCGTCTTTGTAACCGACACTGGTTACAATGCACACACTTGAACTGTTGGGGGCCTACGTCGGAAGCGTTTATCGACGTAACGCTATCGTCTCTGAGTTTTATGACAGTTGCTCGAGGCCGCCCTTTGTAGAGCTTGGTCGGAATGCCGTACACGTCATGATGGTGAACCCTAGCTACACACAATTAACACTGGTCCTCCCGCGGTGTACCCTAGCTACACACAATTCACCCTGGTCCTCCCGCGGTGTACCCACCATACAATTAACCCTGGTCCTCCCGCGGTGTACCCACCACACAATTAGCCCTGGTCCTCCCGCGGTGTCCCCACCACACAATTAGCCCTGGTCCTCCCGCGGTGTACCCACCACACAATTAACCCTGGTCCTCCCGCGGTGTACCCACCACACAACACCTCGTCTCCCGCGGTGTATCCACCACACAACACCTCGTCTCCCGCGGTCCACCCACCACACAACACCTAGTCTCCCGCGGTGTACCCACCACACAACCCCTCGTCTCCCGCGGTGCACCCACCACACAACCCCTCGTCTCCCGCGGTGCACCCACCACACAACACCTCGTCTCCCGCGGTGCACCCACCACACAACACCTCGCCTCCCGCGGAGTACCCACCACACAACACCTCGTCTCCCGCGGTGTACCCACCACACAACACCTCGTCTCCTCGGTATTCATCAATTGTAAGCATCCATCTAACACCGGAATAAATGCTGCGATGAGGGAATTGGGCGGGGCATATCTTATAATTAGTTCCGGAATACTGCAGCAATACACACAAACAGTTTGCGGCTCCACCCGAGTACAAATACATTACATAATAGGAATAAAGTCAACGCATGGGACTGTACAAACTTAAATTTCTGTCCATATTCTGTGTCGCTCAAGAAAACAAATCGAACTTATAACATTTGTGTAAGGAAAGTAGCCTCGTTTGTTTCCGTGTCCTCTCTGAGGCATCATAAACATGGTTGCGACTTTAATGTCCATGAAATATAGACTACATTACTGTCATATGTTTTCGCATGCATTCGCTTCGAAAACATAACGACAAGTCTGATTCACTTTTGTTGCTTGTTGATTGGCTGCTTTCTTTTTTACTCTAAATTAACCACTTTTTTTTTTTAAATATGAGAATAGCGCAGTGTGAACAAACCAGTAATTCTAATTTAAAATTAAAAAAACTAGGTCAAAATATGAACAAATTGGCTATAAAAGTAGAAGGAGAATAGAACTTAGCGTTCCGACAGAGCAACCGTCTTAATCTTCATTGACGACACCCACCATATTAATTTAAGTTAAATCCAAGCAATGTCACGTCACATCCTCAAAGAGAACGGAGAAAAATAAATAAAATATACAACATTTGACATAGCGCCCTATCTAGCTAATATAAGCCACTCTAAAACACTTTACAGTACATACAATACAATTTAATACAATGAATACAATAAGCATATACATTAATTAATACAATTTTGAGGAATTTGCAGGAGCTGCCTTATCAGGCGCTAACTACTAGTCCTATACCACCTGGCTAATATATCCCTATGTGTGAATGCCTGCGTGTGTGCTGGAGATGTACTGTGTTCTGTTTGTAGTGGGACCGTACTTCCAACGGTATCATTTATAGTGCCACCTCACTTGAATGCCACAGCACAGATACCGCAACATCCACCCCAGACCATTTTATACTCCACCTGGGTTGTTGGAGTTGTGTAGGCAGGAGAAAAACACTTTCTCTTAATATTCCATGCTTACGACGACCAATCCGCCAGTAGTGACAACGAAACAACTAGGAACCTTAATTTTTATCAAAAATACAAATATTTGGTTGCCATAACAAATGCAAATAGAGGTTAAGACAAGGGTTACATCAGAAAGCGGCAACTTTCGTTTGAGCCACCTGATGTTGTAAGAGACATCTATTTCCTTACCTATAAAGGTCATTTTGTTAGAGCTTTATAATCCTCAGAGTGTATTCGTTATCAACGCTCATTCGCTAATGTTTATCGTTCGTTTTTCTCTGTGTACACCAATAAATTAATAGTCGATGAATGACACGGTGCCAGACAAGCTTGAACATCATGGCATTGTATGCATTGAAAGTAGGGATTGACAAACGCAGTCGTCACTCAGATGACTGTACATGTTACATAATGGCGGCTCGTAATAGAGCTCTCAAGTGGCTTTGCCAATCGTTTAAGGGTTGAAGGATCAAAGTCCCAATTATTACAAGTAGAATTTCGAGTAGATAATTTGACACATTTCTTTTATGTGTTATCAGATTGTGCGTCAGTTCCATCACATTATCCCCTGTATGAATTGGGTAATCGCGTCATCACACACACAAAGGACTGCGTCAAGTTTGATAGTGTCGACGAGCAGACATTTCCGATAGCGCATGGAATGCAGGGAATTCTGTAGGTGCTTGATGTCGTTCCAGATATGCATTGGAACTGATAACAAACGATGGTGATGGCGTGGTTCCTGACGTCCATCAAGCTAGACCGCTTTACAAACACAATAAACCCGTTTTATACTGTCGTAGTTACTTCAGTTTGTAGACACGATCTGTAAATGTGATCTAATGTCTAAAGCATGGGAAGTTATATCATGTCTCTTTGCATATGAGGATTTGCGTGGTAGGGAGACAATGAAAGTCAGGGAAGTGTCTTTGTGAAGGAATTAGTAACAACAAACTGTCTGTAGCCAGCCTCAAACAGACCATTACATGTCGGGGGGCTCCTCACGTGTCAGGACAATGTCGTGTCTTCAGCCGGAACGCTCGTATATTTGACATCATGGAGAGGCATCTTCCCGCTTCCATATATATTTGTCAAATGTCTACAATTGTTTGCTCAGAGATGAGATAGTTTACTCTGCAGCAGGTCGACATCGGCCTGTAGGATATGGTGATATGTGAGCATTGCGTGAGTCGTCCCCTAACCAGAGGCGGCGCTCCCTGTGAACCTATGTCCTTGTCTCCGCGGTCATTTGATATAGACACTAACAGGGGAGAATGTTGGCACCAGCCTGCCGTGTCCTGGAGATTGTTTCAAAAGCAGACGGGTCTGATGCCACGGCTTTACAGATCTCGTGTGATGATGGATACCAAAGTCACGTAACATACCGACAAATCTTAAATAACCCAAATAATTATACACGGAACAATATCACTTTGACGTTGATGAAATTGTTCCGGGTTATATCGCATCAACAGATCTCTGCTGCCTATTACCGTTCCTCTATTGGGCATATGTTGTTCGAAATGAATTTATATAGCTCCAAACTGGCTCGCGAAACGGCTAGCGAGACTGACATACACCCAGATGTATAATACAATAACACATTAATGTGACAGTGAAATATCACACGACATCAATGTTTTTTTTTTGTGAAAAACTATGGTATCAATGTGAAATACAATAAGGCATCAATGTTTTGGAGAAATAAAATAAGGCATTTATGTGACGGTGAAATACAATAAAGCATAAATGTTTTGATGAAACACAATAAGGCTTTAATGTTTTATGAAATACAATAAGGTATTAATGTGACGGTGATATTCAACAAGAAATCATTGTAAAGTTCAATTCTCACTAGGTTATGATGCTACAAGGAATGTCATTGGACAATTACCCTTTTGTTGACATAAACCTTTATTCAGCCCTTCTTGCACTTTGATGTTGGGCTGATGTTTTGATGTTATAATTGTTTGTACACTTCAGTCATCTTAAAAGTAATACAAACGTTATATTTGACAGAATATACATGTAGCGATATAATAAAATATAAATTACAATAACCTCTAAGGATGCAATCGTCTGTTTAAATCGCATTCAAGTGTCGAATTGACTAATGTAGAGCAGACGACATTACCTGCCTTAGTACAATTTCTCTCCGCTAGGCTGCGCTCTTTGATACGACTTTGCATTTTCGAAGCGAAATCTACAGGAGTGCAAACTACAACAGGTAAACCAAAGTAGTGTAAGAGGTTCTCATTAGGTTTAACAAATTATGATCAATTTTAAAACATGCAACTGAAAAATGTGTGAATAAACCAGGCTAAGACTACTTATTGTCTACAGATTATAAAAACAAAGTAAATAGTAGTAGCATTTTGAGTGATGCTGTGTAAATTTCATGTGTTCAAAATAAATAATATGTAGATAATTTGTACTTTTTTTTTAAATCACTGAATGAGAAAAACTTTCGCCATCATGACTTCTTATGTTCATCGTTGAATAAGGAGAAAAGGTGAAAAATCAGGACGTTTTAATTAAAAAGAAACCGGGATAAGTGTAGCTAAAACTGCTGTACCGTATTTTAGAGGAACCTGATATTTTTATCAACAAACACTGCTGATCACACATTTCGTACCTACAACAAAACAGAGTGCACGAACATACCAATACGATTGCATTTGTTTCTCATATTTTCCTCTTTAAATTAAAGTGTCACTTTAAAAATTGTCAACAGAAAGATTTGACTTTTCATTCGATCAGATCCTTAAATAGATTTTTCTGGCAGTTTGTATATAAAGTATACAACTTGTGGTGACTGCCCAGGGACACCCGGAACTACTGAGGAACAGGAGACTTCCCTGGGACACCCGGGACTACTGAGGAACAGGAGACTTCCCAGGGACACCCGGGACTACTGAGGAACAGGAGACTTCCCAGGGACACCCGGGACTACTGAGGAACAGGAGACTTCCCAGGGACTCCCGGGACTACTGAGGAACAGGAGACTTCCCAGGGACTCCCGGGACTACTGAGGAACAGGAGACTTCCCAGGGACTCCCGGAACTACTGAGGAACAGGAGACTTCCCAGGGACACCAGGAACTACTGAGGAACAGGAGATCTCCTTGGGACACCCGGAACTACTGAGGAACAGGAGACTTCCCAGGGACACCCGGAACTACTGAGGAACAGGAGATCTCCTTGGGACACCCGGAACTACTGAGGAACAGGAGACTTCCCAGGGACACCCGGAACTGCTGAGGAACAGGAGACTTTAACTAACATGAATGTTCTAACATCACGTGGCCAGATATAACTACAGGGGGTTTATATTGCATACACGTCCATTCGTTGTGCAAACAGTCTTGATGTAAGGAATAAGATTCATCAGTTTGGTATGAATATTAAAGGTTAAGTTTTTTTCACCACAAACAGGAATTGAAAACCTATTTTACGAGCTTTCGAAAACGTCTGTTTCCTTTGTCAAGCAAATAGTGTAAATGACCGGTGTCTCGACTCTAAACCCACTGAAAACACCTCACTAAGCCAAAGAGGGCCGAATCGAACTTATCTTTAAATAATTAATATGCTCGAAGGGTAAGCAATTGTTTCAAACTACTAAATTTGACAAAGTTGACCATGTAAATATTGCCGAAAGCATTTGTAAGGTACGCTCGTAGAGGCTGGCTACCGACAAGGGCGTATTTGTCAACTGTTAAGCTTTGCATGTAGACAGACGTTACGATTTCAACAGGTTGCTACCAGGAGTTTCCCTTTCGCTGGCAGTGTTATACCACCAGTCTGTTATACCACCAGTCTGTTATACCACCAGTCTGCTATAACACCAGTCTGTCATACCACCAGTCTGTTAAATTACCAGTATGTTATACCACCAGTCTGTTATACCACCAGTCTGTTTTATTACCAGTCTGTTATACCACCAGTCTGTTATACCACCAGTCTGTTATACAACAAGTCTGTTATACCACCAGTCTGTTATAACACCAGTCTGTCATACCACCAGTCTGTTATATTACCAGTCTGTTATACCACCAGTCTGTTATACCACCAGTCTGTTTTATTACCAGTCTGTTTTATTACCAGTCTGTTATACCACCAGTCTGTTATACCACAAGTCTGTTATACCACCAGTCTGTTATACCACCAGTCTGTTATACCACCAGTCTGTTATACCACAAATCTGTTATACCACAAGTCTGTTATATCACCAGTCTGTTATACCACAAGTCTGTTATACCACCAGTCTGTTATACCACCAGTCTATTATACCACCAGTCTGTTATACTACAAGTCTGTTAAACCACCAGTCTGTTATAACACAAGTCTGTTATACAACCAGTCTGTTATACCACCAGTCTGCTATACCACAAGTCTGTTATACCACCAGTCTGTTTTACCACCAGTCTTTTATACCACCAGTCTGTTATACCACAAGTCTGTTATACCATCAGTCTGTTATACCACCAGTCTGTTATACTACAAGTCTGTTATACCACCAGTCTGTTATAACACCAGTCTGTCATACCACCAGTCTGTTATTCCACAGGTCTGTTATACCACCAGTCTGTTATACTACAAGTCTGTTAAACCACCAGTCTGTTATAACACAAGTCTGTTATACAACCAGTCTGTTATACCACCAGTCTGTTATATTAACAGTCTGTTATATTACCAGTCTGTTATACCACCAGTCTTTTATACCACCAGTCTGTTATACCACCAGTCTGCTATACCACCAGTCTGTTATACCACCAGTCTGTTATACCACAGGTCTGTTATACCACCAGTCTGTTATACCACCAGTCTGTTATACAACCAGTCTGTTAAACAAACAGTCTGTTATACCACAAGTCTGTTATACCATCAGTCTGTTATACCACCAGTCTGTTATACCATAAGTCAGTTATACCACCAGTCTGTTATACCACAAGTCTGTTATACCAACAGTCTGTTATACCACCAGTCTGTTATACCATAAGTCTGTTATACCACAAGTCTGTTATACCACCAGTCTGTTTTACCACCAGTCTTTTATACCACCAGTCTGTTATACCACCAGTCTATTATACCACCAGTCTGTTATACTACAAGTCTGTTATACCACAAGTCTGTTATACCACAAGTCTGTTATACGATAAGTCTGTTAAACAAACAGTCTGTTATACCACAAGTCTGTTATACCATAAGCCTGTTATACCACCAGTCTGTTATACCATAAGGCTGTTATACCACCAGTCTGTTATACCACCAGTTTGTTATACCACCAGTCTGTTATACCATAAGTCTGTTATACCCTCAGTCTGTTATACCACCAGTCTGTTATACCACAAGTCTGGTATACCACCAGTCTGCTATACCATAAGTCTGTTATACCATCAGTCTGTTATTCCACAAGTCTCTTATACCACCAGTCTGTTATACCACCAGTCTTTTATACCACCAGTCTGTTATACCACCAGTCTGCTATCCCATAAGTCTGTTATACCACCAGTCTGTTATACCATAAGTCAGTTATACCACCAGTCTGTTATACCACAAGTCTGTTGTACCACCAGTCTGTTATACCACCAGTCTGTTATATTAACAGTCTGTTATATTACCAGTCTGTTATACCACCAGTCTTTTATACCACCAGTCTGTTATACCACCAGTCTTTTATACAACCAGTCTGTTAAACAAACAGTCTGGTTGTATAACAGACTGGTGGTATAACAGACTGGTTGTATAACAGACTGATGGTATAACAGACTTGTGGTATAACAGACTTGTGGTATAACAGCCTGGTGGTATAACAGACTGGTGGTATAACAGTCTTTTATACCACCAGTCTGTTATACCACCAGTCTGCTATCCCATAAGTCTGTTATACCACCAGTCTGTTATACCACAAGTCTGGTATACCACCAGTCTGCTATACCATAAGTCTGTTATACCATCAGTCTGTTATTCCACAAGTCTCTTATACCACCAGTCTGTTATACCACCAGTCTATTATACCACCAGTCTGTTATACCACAAGTCTGCTATACCATAAGTCTGTTATACCACCGGTCTGTTATACCA
Organism: Mizuhopecten yessoensis; assembly: GCF_002113885.1. Lineage (NCBI taxonomy): Eukaryota > Metazoa > Mollusca > Bivalvia > Pectinida > Pectinidae > Mizuhopecten > Mizuhopecten yessoensis. The sequence goes on along the minus strand of NW_018407224.1, from coordinate 8,380 downwards.
CCAGTCTGTTATACCACCTGTTATACCACCAGTCTGTTATACCACCAGCCTGTTATACCACCAGTCTGTTATACCACAAGTCTGTTATACCAACAGTCTGTTATACCACAAGTCTGTTATACCAACAGTCTGTTATACCACAAGTCTGTTATACCACCAGTCTGTTATACCACCAGTCTGTTATACCACCAGTTTGTTATACCGCAAGTCTGTCATCATGGTCCATTGCAACTTGATTCTGTCTTCTTACTGAAAAATCCGGACTGTGTGTTAATTTAAAAGATGGGTTGATGTTAAATTTTGGCAAAAAATGCAGAAACCGCTGAAGTTATTTCTGAGTTTCAAAGACGTTCAGAACTGCTCATGGGGCGCGGTGGCCAAGTGGTTAAAGCGTGCGACTGCTACAACTAGCCCTCCACCACTGGGTCGCGGGTTCAAGACCTTTGTGGGGCAGTCGCCAGGTACTGGCACGTCCTTAATTGACCATATCTGTTAATAGGACGTAAAACACAAACAAACAAACAAACAAAATCAGAACTACAATGTACTACAAGTTTAGAGTGTCAGAACTGGAGTGGTGGACAGGAATCCTTTGTTAGTCTAGCACTTTAATAGAAAATGGGTGGCCGGGTAGTGCAGTGGATAGCGCACTCGCCTTTCACCAAGGCGGCCGAGGTACGATTCCCCGATCGGACGTGAAAAGGTTGGGGTCACCTGCTCGACCACGTGTGTTTTCTCCGGTTACTCCGGTTTCCTCTCACACTAAGACCCCCACGCGCTAACATTCGGGCCAACAATAATGATTAATATAAGTTGAAATAACTTGTTTCATAGTTGTTGTAAAATAAATAAAGTTTATATTTTAAATAGAAAAAACTTCTACGTGTAGCCTATTGTATTAACTGTAGGGCAACCTGTATTTGTTTACTTTTGTATTACATGTAACTGTAAACACCGGGATAAACGTAAAACTTGTTCCACATTTGTTAAAGAAGACGACTGCCCTGTATCACCGCATATAAATAAGATGTCCGTGTGCAGCTTATCAATATCAATATGGAATCTGAAGCGTATAACACAAAAAAATAAGATTTCTGAAATATATCGTTTTTCATACGTGCTTTTAAATAAGTTTGTCTGCCCTTTGTTTTCAGCCTTCTGTTTACTGTTGTCTTGTTGTGTTGGCGTTATCTCGGTTACTGCCCTTGTTAATAGCCTTCCGCTTTGGTTGAAATGTTCTGTACCTAAACACGTTTCTGACGACGAGCGCTGTACATGTGCTGTACATAAGCACTTTTCTGACGACGATCGCTTTTCATCAGTATGATGTATAGGAGCATTTTTCTGACGACGAACGTTGTACTTGAGTGTGCTGTACGTAAACACTTTTCTGACGACGATTGTTGTACATTTGAGGTCTGTAATTAAGCGCTTTTCTGACGCCGATCGAGGTACATCATAAGCGTTTTTCTGACGAGGATCGCTGTACCTCAATGTGCTGTACATAAGCGTTTTTCTGACGAGGATCGCTGTACCTCAATGTGCTGTACATAAGAGGATTTTTCTGACGACGATCGCTTTACATCAAAATCGTTTTTCTGACGAGGATCGCTGTACCTCAATGTGCTGTACATAAGCGTTTTTCTGACGAGGATCGCTGTACCTCAATGTGCTGTACATAAGCGTTTTTCTGACGAGGATCGCTGTACCTCAATGTCCTGTACATAAGAGTTTTTTTTCTAACGACGATCGCTGTGCTGCCTTCCTATTAGATCTGATATGAATACATGTGGGGTCGATATAACCGGTAACAGTGGTATCCGGACTCTGATTACCATAACGATCCCCCTGTAACACAATATCCAAATGCATAATTTTCACATGACCGTGACCAGTCGTGGTGATTTATAGGGGTAGATACATATCTAAACATATAATTATGTAGATAATATGCATTAAATAGACCATTATTTTACATGTAAATGGAATTATTTTTTTCTCCGAGATATATCAAATATAATATAACATAATATTGCATGATGTGACACAGCTATAACGTATATGTACGGAATCGATGGCATATATGAAATGCACTAACTTCATGCATATGTATATACTTTAATGTAGGAATAACCGGTGATGTGAGTAAATGTCAGTCATTACAAACTGCAATCTGAACCAGGTTTACGACGAATCTGCCATTTCCCTGTGTGAGTGTCTGCAAGTCTGCTATCCGCCTAATGAACACAGCCTCTCGTTTACAACGCACGCTGGAGCGAATATGATATATTGCCCAATAAAATCTAAAATCTAGATAAAGGACATCAAAACAAACTATATGTCTGTGAAATATCAAGGTTTTCAACCATTACTGCCCTGGGAGCGCGCGCTAAAGTAAAAACGTGCTTATCTAGAGCGTCGTGATTGGAAGCAGACAATGACGAGCTGTGTATCTGACTGGTATGGTGGAGGGGGGCCCATCGATCAGACAGGCAAGGCACAGTATTGGGGGGTATAACAAACGTTTACTGACAAATATACAGTGATTTGTGATAGCATTTAACACGGTATGTATGATTAATGCGTCCGATGCCACACTCGATTTACAGGCCCAATATAATACTGTCGATTGGGCGACCCCGTGTATGTCTTGTGAGAGTGAGTGATAGAGAAAATTTCGGTATCTCTCGTGCGATTATACTTTATTAAAACACTCGGATGTTTAATTGACACATTCATACAAAAAATCGTCGTGGGTAACATTAAAATTGAGTTTTCTTTTTAAAATATTCGAAACCGCGCAAACTGTTCCCGTCTCTGGTGGCCGCCTACTGCCAGGAAAGTTGGGTTGTTCTTACTGACGGGCACAACTGCAGTGACAGATGAACATTATTGCTATCTTTAATGTCAAAACTCGCTCACCATTAACAGTGGAAATCAACGCAGAATCCTACATACTAATACCATCTGCGTGGGGCGAACAGCATCAAGTACAAGATGATTGTGACTTTTCGTAAATTATTTTTAACTATTGACGATCAAGCGTGAGCTGTAACCCGATATATATCTTTTACTTAAGTATAAGTCACAAATCTGAACGAGACGTATATCCTAGTCACACGTCTCTGTGTACGTATATATCAATACGACTTTTATACCATCAACACGACTTATATACCCTAGTCACACGTCTCTGTGTACGTATGAATCAATACGAAAAGTATACCTTAGTCACACACCACCAGTCTGTTAAAACACCAGTCTGTTTAACCACCAGTCTGTTATACCACAAGTCTGTTATATCACCAGTCTGTTATACAACCAGACTGTTTGTTTAACAGACTAGTTGTATAACAGACTGGTAATATAACAGACTGTTAATATAACAGACTAGAGTATACATGTCTTATTGCTATATACGTACACAGACATATGTGACTAAAGTAAACATGTCGTATGGATATATACGTACACAAAGCTGTGTGATGAAAGTATACATGTCGTATAGCTATATACTTACACAGAGATGTGTAACTAGGTTATACCTGTCGCATTAATATATACGTACACAGACATATGTGACTAAAGTAAACATGTCGTATGGATATATACGTACACAAAGCTGTGTGACTAAAGTAAACATGTCGTATGGATATATACGTACACAAAGATGTGTGACTTAAGTATACATGTCGTATTGATACATACGTTCACAGAGATGTGTGATTAGGGTAAACATGTCGTATTAATAAATACGTACATGTACACAGAGAAGTGTGACTAACGTATACCTTTCGTATTGATTTATACGTACATAGAGATATGTAACTAAAGTATACATGTCGCATAGATATATACTTACACAGAGCTGTGTGACTAAAGTAAACATGTCGTATGGATATATACGTACACAAAGCTGTGTGATGAAAGTATACATGTCGTATTGATAAATAAGTACATGTACACAGAGAATAGTGACTAACGTATACTTTAGTTACATATCTCTATGTACGTATTTATCAATACGACATGTTTATTTTAGTCACATATCTCTATGTACGTATATATCAATACGACATGTATACCTTAGTCACACATCTCTGTGTACGTATAAATCAATACGAAAAGTATACGTTAGTCACAATTCTCTGTGTAC
>NW_018407224.1:3603-3865 GCF_002113885.1 Mizuhopecten yessoensis | reverse complement strand
TGTACGTATATATCAATACGACATGTATACTCTAGTCACACATCAGTGTGTAAGTATATATTAATACGACATGTATACTCTAGTCACACATCTCTGTGTACGTATATAACAATACGACATGTATACTCTAGTCACACATCTTTGTGTACGTATAGATATATACGTACACAAAGATGTGTGACTAGAGTATACATCTCTGTGTACGTATATATCAATACGACATGTATACTCTAGTCACACATCTTTGTGTACGTATATATCT
>NW_018407224.1:296-460 GCF_002113885.1 Mizuhopecten yessoensis | reverse complement strand
TGTATACTCTAGTCACACATCTCTGTGTACGTATATATCAATATGTCATTTATACCGTAGTCACATTTCACTGTGTACGTATATATCAATACGACTTGTATACGCTAGTCACACATATCTGTGTACGTATATATCAATACGACATGTATACTGTAGTCACACAT
>NW_018407224.1:0-151 GCF_002113885.1 Mizuhopecten yessoensis | reverse complement strand
TATATATCAATACGACATGTATACCCTAGTCACACATCTCTGTGTACGTATATATCAATACGACATGTTTACCCTAGTCACACATCTCTGTGTACGTATATACTACTACGACATATATACCCTAGTCACACATCTCTATGTACGTATATAT
>NW_018407223.1:2047-2471 GCF_002113885.1 Mizuhopecten yessoensis | reverse complement strand
TTGTGTTTGCTATAACAATTATCTAATCTGGTATCTTTATCGAAACTATAAAACTTAAAATAAGAAAAACGTCCTACATAACGATAGCAAGACCAAACAAATTTATTTAATAAAACCCTTTTTTCATAAATCGTTTGTTTATAAAACAATTTTCGTTGTTATAGTTATAAATTTATTTATTGATGTTCACTGTATGATAGATACTTTCTGTTTCAGTTTTATAACGAAACAAACAGACAACCAAAATCTGATGACGTCGTACCATGCAATGCCTATCGCAGTATTTCTATTTCGAACTTTTGATTGGTTGACTTGCAGTAAAATATGCAATGTTGTATTTTGAGATAAAAAAAAAATGTAGTTTATTACAAATGGATAAATATTGATTTTCCATGAAATGTGAAAACAGTACTGACTGTCTATT
>NW_018407223.1:0-459 GCF_002113885.1 Mizuhopecten yessoensis | reverse complement strand
TGTTACGCTCATTTCAGAAATATAAAACTAATACAAATCTTTGAACTTTGTACAGGTAACTATTTCCTCGTTTGGGTAGATGGAGAGGACTACGCGGGAACCAACACCTATACTATGAGTAACGGTCAGGACTTGATGCTGAGTACCACATTTTGGTCTCCAGAGGAACCAGGTCCTTCTGGGGAGTCATGTGTGGCCATACAGTCACTAGATTATAAGTTAAATAATGTGGATTGCCTCATGGAAATACCATACCTATGCGAGTACTAATTACTTCAGCATCTGAAATGTCGGGAAAAAAATCTTTGGGATGTAAAATAAAGATCTGTGTCCACAATAACACGAAAACATTCCATTTGTTATTGGACCAGCCTCGATACTTTAGGGTTTGAGCTCACTTTCGCTCTCTGCATCTCTGGAATATGTCAAAACAAAAGCGAAGGCTAAGCGTCCGCCATT
>NW_018407222.1:27522-28534 GCF_002113885.1 Mizuhopecten yessoensis | reverse complement strand
AAATATTATCCGTCTTGTGATAACCTCACCTCTGGACACACATTTGTATGTACGTACGTATGTATGTGTGTTGGAAGATATATTGACACAGCCACAATTTACACGCAGTCGATAGGCTGTACATTTTGTCGTTGTGACGTGCTCTCAGCGGTGATAAATGTCCATGAATCGGAAGTTTTGTGCGTATACCACATCGCTCTACGCTCCTAATGAGATGTTGATACAGTTGTTTCTTTCAACTGTGAGCTGCCAACGTAATTTATTTTTTATTTTTTATAAAATATCTAACNTGAAATATGAAAAATAAAACACATTTCATTTTCATACTGTCTTTTTTTTTCTTTCTTTTTGACATTGATATATCTCTCTTTGGTAAGTTTAATATTATTACAATTTTTGTAATATTGCAAAAAGAAGAACATGGGTAAAAGAAACAGGGAGTGAATGAACTTGTGGACTCCGTCTTATCCATAATAATATTTTAGTTCATAAGCCACAGTAAGCGAGAACTTATAGTGTCAGAGATCGCGCTAGAACACCCGTTATTCTGTTAAGGTATATTGATGTCATAAAACACCCGTTATTCTGTTAAGGTATATTGATGTCAGAGAACACCCGTTATTCTGTTAAGGTATATTGATGTCAGAGAACACCCGTTATTCTGTTAAGGTATATTGATGTCAGAGAACACCCGTTATTCTGTTGAGGTATATTGATGTCTGAGAACACCTGTTATTCTGTTAAGGTATATTGATGTCAGAGAACACCCGTTATTCTATTAAGGTATATTAATGTCAGAGAACACCCGTTATTCTGTTAAGGTTTATTGATGTCAGGGAACACCCGTTATTTTGTTAAGGTATGTTGATGTCAGAGAACACCCGTTATTCTGTTGAGGTACATTGATGTCAGAGAACACCCGTTATTCTGTTAAGGTATATTTATGTCAGAGAACACCCGTTATTCTGTTAAGGTATATTGATGCGTCTTTTATATGACATTTCTTCACTTC
>NW_018407222.1:24732-24967 GCF_002113885.1 Mizuhopecten yessoensis | reverse complement strand
ATTAACATAGTACTAATTAATAGAACGATTACACTTTGGCATATATAAAATTGAATGAATAATGATTAGCTATGATTAATACATAATCGAGTGAGTTTATAAATTACGAGCTATTTATAGAAGAATGTACTTGAGCACAAACCGTTTGATGGCCATGTTATTGAAAGGCAAAATTCCCAAATTACCCTCCGTAAATATTCTGGCATTCCGAATTAACTTAAAAGAAATTATGATC
>NW_018407222.1:20352-20947 GCF_002113885.1 Mizuhopecten yessoensis | reverse complement strand
TTTTATTAAGAAATGTAAACTGTTTCTCGGTACTGTACTTTAAGATGTCAAAACTGGCATTTCGTTACTTTGATAGTGAGAGCAAGACTTTATCCTGTGTCTAGAACAAATATTTGGGTTTCAAGGCGGACCAGTAGACAACGTAAATAATGGCTGTGATAAATTAATAACCGACTCGGATCTTCTCAGAAAGGTCGGGAGCGGATTGGTTCTTTTTGTTGAGTAACAGGTTTGTGCTTATGTGTTGATATCGGTTGCCTATGATGCATTGCAGCTCTCTGCACGGTTACCACGGTAAGACCACCACTTGTAGAACTTCAATAATGTCACGGTCTTAACCATTTGTAACGTCATTTTGTGTCTGTTACAATGTACTGAAGACAAGCAATTAACAATAGTTATCGTATAAATGCGTTAAGCTTCACTTAACGTGCTTTGTTACAATTATAAGGATCTAGGGGTGCTACATTGTAGTTGTGCTTTCTTTCCACCGGACACGGGTCAGCATTATAATAAAATTGATATTTTGACCACAATAAATATATTTAGAACTTTTACTTCAAACTATTTTACACAAAAAAATATGGCGGTTATT
>NW_018407222.1:15932-20072 GCF_002113885.1 Mizuhopecten yessoensis | reverse complement strand
GTGATATACAGGTTCTGACATCGTGAAACGTGTAAAGAGTCTACTAAACGTAGCTGACTAATAATCGTTTTAGGCATTAGCCGAAATGGTAGGTGCTTCCTTCGAACTGTATCGAGATTTAGAATAGATTTCACTTTACTGTAGGAGCTGATTGCTATGTATAACATATTTCAGTACCAATAAAGAACGTTCTATCTCATGTCTTTTCCCTGGGCGAATGATGTTAACTATTTCAACAAATGTCCGAACGGTCTGTTCAAAGGACAACAAGGTGTTTTTTTATTGTCACCGTTTGCATAAGAGGACACACGCCAATCTGTTTGGAACGAAACAGAACGGTTCATCTTAAAAAGAATCAATTCAATTACAGATGAACTTCCTTGAGGGCGCTATATTTTAGCATGCAGAGATCGTACTCAAATTGCTGACGTTTTACTATAAGGCCTGCATGTACTATCCAGAGTTAGCCTTTTTCAGGCACACTATAAGTAATGATATTTTGGAACTACAAAAATCCATGGATAGGCAAAACATATTGATATTTTAATGTTGATTTGATAATTTTTCCTATTGGACGAGGGATATGCTCGGACATTGGAACTGTTTTGTTGTGCGCAAGAACATTGACAATACTTGTAAATTGTTTCCTTTTTGTCTAATTGTCAAATGATTATGGGCTGTATAACTAATTTTCATTTCCATGGATACGTTGGACTTTCGGTGTGCACCTTAATCCTGAAGCATGTAGGAACGTTTATATTTTCAAACATGTTAATACCAGCAATATAACAGAATATACAAATGTATCAAGTTTACATTTAAAGGTATACTCTCCATTTTTGTTTTTGATCTGCACTATAACAATGATGGCTGACACTATCCAGAATGTAATTTTGAACTAAAAAATAAATAAATATTTATCTTGGATAGGATTAAAAAACAGATTTTAACCTACATAGTTACAGTAGATAAGGTAAACATACTTCATTGAACATCTTAAGGATCCTTGTTCCATGCACTTAACTCCGGTAAAAATATAACTGACGAGCGATTGGCAGAGAGAGCTACCACTCAGCATTGAGCTCTTTTGTTTATAACAACTGTATTGTGATTGGAGGTCCAGTGTTCGAATCCCAAAATGATCCCATTGCATTGCAGCATGACACAGTTTTCGTGTTCTTTTTTTTTAATTTCAAATTTATTATTTTTATAAAAGGGTCATAATGATTTTTTTCCAGAAATTATCTTTTCAAGTTTGTGTTATCCCTTGTAAAAGGTCTATAATGTATGGATTTTCTTTCAGAAATTATCTATCAAAGCTATTTTCAGCCCCGTAAAAGAGTTAATAACTCATAGTAAGATTTTGGCAGTGGTGTTTGGATTTTAAATTCCACAGACATTACAGTATCCCATGTAAAACGTTGACTCAGCGCTACCTGATAACAGTGTAGATACTATCTGATCTTTAATGGTCAAGTATCCGAGATAAAACCTTGATGTATTTATCAATAGCAAAGTTGTCGCCTTTTTTGATAGGGATGCGTCCCCGCTTAAATATTTCCATAATCTATTATATGTACCATCATACCTGGATATATTTGGTGGATTGGGTTTGGCGTACTGCCAACAGCTAAGTTCATTCAGTGTGTGTAGTGTATATGTCTAGTGGCGTATGTTTGTGTAGTTGTTCATTTGAAAGCGCGGATAGGATCTCGACTTTAGAGTGCTACCTCGCTGAAATACCATGCCGAAGGAAACCATCTAAAAGCTGAGCGTCTAGCAAATTGCGGCAAGTAACAAATTTGATGTGTCTCAAATATGGAGACAGAACCATACCCTTTCTTATTTTGGCGATTGCTCAACACTAGACCAAAATCAAAATCGCGGTATTACCACCTGGGTTGACGCTTACCTGCAACGGGTATGGACAGTACTGATATTTGTGTCATTTCTGTACGATAAACATACCATATGTTACTGTATTATAAAAAAATGAGTATTCATTATACACCATTGCGGTAAAAGCAACCCCCATTTGTCCAGATCTATTAGAAGTTTCTTGCATTTTTACTTTTTATCACATAATCGGCCTGTTATCCAGTCAGAAATCGAGTGTGACGTCATAATATGGACAATGACGTGACGTCATAAATTGTGAATGGCGCAAAAAATGGCTGTCTCCGTTTGATTAAGCCCTTTACCTTTTGGCTTTAAAAACTGTCAAAATGTTAGTTTTCTGAGTTATGTGATAAAAAGTATTTGTTTTCATTTCATACATGTATATGAGCTTTTATGAAACTCGTCTCGAAGTTTTATTTTCTACTTGCCAAGGCTCACAAAAATAAAAATAAAACTCCGAAGACTCGTTTCATAAAATTTCCTATATACATGTATGTACCATTTAATGCATTTCCATGATAGCCCACAAATAAAACACTATTTTACTCGCCGAAATAAACGATTTGCAATATATTCCCCATTCTTTATCCATCTGTGTAGACTGGTTTTTGTGGTTTGTCATTTTTTTCCCTTTTCTTTTTTTCATAGAATATTAACCTGCAAATGAAATATTTTGATTTTACTGGAATCTTCGGATTTGGTTTGATTTCAGCTAAATCACAAACTTCATTTGTTTCCAACTTTTAAAGATATGTATATATATTTTTATGAAGCCAGTATAAACGTATTCGTTTCAAATTATGTTGCGCATGTGAAATATTTCAATTTTTCGATTTATGAAATGTTCTCCAAATTTTATCAGTGTTACATCTAAGATGGCTGACTACACCAATATATTCTTGGGCAAAATAAACACGAACAAACTATACATCTTAGCTAGGGAATACATACCAATTTTGATATAAATAGTTAAAGTAGATGAGGTAAACTAGCAAATACAAAATCGCCTATCAAGACAAGACTCACCTTTACATAATACAAGTCATTTCATTTGTTTGTCAAACATTTTCTTAGGCAGGTACGAACGTTTTGGATCTCGTAACAACCCTCGCCTCGCCTCTGCATGATACCAATCATGATGATATTTGACTTTTGAAGATCTCAAACTATTACAGATAAAATAGTGACGCATTGGTCAATACCAAAGTTCAGCCGTTATTTTGTAGGAACTCGTACTAGATAAAAGTACATACACATACTATAACATGTAACTGGTGTGTAGCACGTTGTCAACATGCATTTTTACTTTTTATCATCGAATGCTTCTCTGGTTAATTACATCACGATTGAAACAAAATTTCACGTCCTGAAATATAACAATTTGCATATTTCACCCAAACCATTTTCATCAATGAAACATGTAACTTAATTTGATGTTCATGTAATTGTCAGATGTCGGGTGTGCCAACGGGTGTAAACCTCAAACTTCATTTGTTTGCCACAAAAAATACGGACTTTATTTTTATATTATAGCGCAATACCCCATAATGTAAACATAAAACAATGAACCCCATAATGTTAACATACAACAATGCACCCTTAATGTTAACATAAAACAATGAACCTCATAATATTAACAGACAACAATGCATCCCTTAATGTTAACATACAACAATGCACCCCAAAATGTTAACATACAACAATGAACCCCATTATGTTAACATACAACTATGAACCCCATTATGTTAACATACAACAATGAACCCCATTATGTTAACATACAACAATGAACCCCATAATGTTTACAAACAACAAGGAACCCGATAATGTTAACATGCACTATGAACCCCATAATGTTTACAAACAACAAGGAACCCGATGATGTTAACATACAACTATGAACCCCATTATGTTAACATACAACTATGAACCCCATTATGTTAGCATACAACAATGAACCCCATTATGTTAACATACAACTATGAAACCCATTATGTAAACATACAACTATGAACCCCATTATGTTAACATACAACAATGAACCCCATAATGTTTACAAACAACAAGGAACCCGATAATGTTAACATGCAACTATGAACCCCATTATGTTAACATACAACAATGAACCCCAGTATGTTAACATACAACAATAAACCCAATTATGTTAGCATACAACAATGAACCCCATTATGTTAACATACAACTATGAACCCCATTATGTTAACATACAACTATGAACCC
>NW_018407222.1:15753-15862 GCF_002113885.1 Mizuhopecten yessoensis | reverse complement strand
ATTATGTTAACATACAACTATGAACCCCATTATGTTAACATACAACTATGAACCCCATTATGTTAACATACAACAATAAACCCAATTATGTTAACATACAACTATGAAA
>NW_018407222.1:14476-15695 GCF_002113885.1 Mizuhopecten yessoensis | reverse complement strand
TGAACCCCATAATGCTTACATACAACAATGAACCCCATAATGTTAACATACAACTATGAACCACATTATGTTAACATACAACAATGAACCCCATTATGTTAACATACAACAATGAACCCGATGATGTTAACATACAACTATGAACCCCATTATGTTAACATACAACTATGAACCCCATTATGTTAACATACAACNAAATGATGTCAGCATACAACAATGAACCCCATAATGCTTACATACAACAATGAACCCCATAATGTTAACATACAACTATGAACCACATTATGTTAACATACAACAATGAACCCCATTATGTTAACATACAACAATGAACCCGATGATGTTAACATACAACTATGAACCCCATTATGTTAACATACAACTATGAACCCCATTATGTTAACATACAACAATAAACCAAATGATGTCAGCATACAACAATGAACCCCATAATGCTTACATACAACAATGAACCCCATAATGTTAGCATACAACAATGAACCCCATAATGTTAGCATACAACAATGAACCCCATAATGTTTACATACAACAATGACCCCGATAAGGTTAACATACAATTATGAACCCCATTATGTTAACATACAACAATAGCCCCATTATGTTAACATACAACAATGAACCGCATAATGTTTACATACAACAATGAACTCCATAATATTAACATACAACAATGAACCTCATAATGTTAACATACAACAATGAACCCCTTAATGTTAACATACAATAATGAACCCCATAATGTTAACATACAACAATGAACCCCATAATGTAAACATACAATGAGATAATGAACAAATCTGGGTAAATAGTAAATACTTTTGGTACGATGCTGTAACTCAACCAGTGGAAGTTCAGTATCATCTCAACGTAGTTGTTTTTTTCATTATCAAGGTATATCATTTTATGGTATAAAAAAGTAATTCTGGAACATTTCTTTTCTTCTGGATGTGCCAAAGGAAATACCTTGGCATTGAACCCGTTCGATATATGGATGCACATAAGTCATGGATGTACTTTTAGACCTATGTGTGATTATAATTGTTTATTCATTTTGAAAACCTTACTTTAGTTCGTGAAGGAAATCGTACGAATGACCCCGATAATGTTAACATACAACTATGAACCCCATTATGTTAACATACAACAATGAACCCCATTATGTTAATATACAACAATGAACCTCATAATGTTTACATGT
>NW_018407222.1:12821-13516 GCF_002113885.1 Mizuhopecten yessoensis | reverse complement strand
GTACGATGCTGTAACTCAACCAGTGGAAGTTCAGTATCATCTCAATGTGGTTGTCTTTTTCATTATCAAGGTATATCATTTTACGGTGTAAAAAAATAATTCTGGAACATTTCTTTTCTTCTGGATGTGCCTAAGGAAACAACTTGGCATTGAACCTGTTCGATATATGGATGCACATAAGTCATGGATGTACTTTTAGACCTTTGTGTGATTATATTTGTTTATTCATTTTGAAAACCTTACTTTAGTTCGTGAAGGAAATCGTACGAATGACTTTAACAAGCTCTTGTTCTCACGTTTAAATTAAAAAAAAAAAAAAAAAGATTCTATCATTTATCCGAGATATATAGGATCTTTCATAAGTTTCCATGTCATATGAGATTAATGAAACGAGTCTATGATTTCTTTCAATTAAGTATGCCTCTGGCGAGCTAAATTTAAAAATTCGTGACGAATTTCATCAATCCGTTTTATCACAAAATCAAGATTTGTGGCATTTATTAATTTAAAACGACAACTTTCATGCGACTTTGAATTGTAAAAAGCCGCCATTTTGACTACAGTGCGTAAGTCTGTGACGTCATGTACTTGTCCTAGGCTCGTCAATTATATTTTAAACGGATATAAGTGCATGTTACTGTAATGGAAATATACCAAGGAATTCTTTAGTGTTTGCCTAAAGAGGAACAAGGATC
>NW_018407222.1:10721-12140 GCF_002113885.1 Mizuhopecten yessoensis | reverse complement strand
AACATCTGAAGAAAGATTATTTCCTGATGAAGTCTCCACCTGATCATGAACGGGCACTCCATTATATTCCCAATCATAATGATTGAACAGTTGATATATGGTGTCCTTTTGTTCTTGTGTAACAACAAGAGCAAGGATAGATTTTGCGTCATGTTTTTCCTGATTATCCATTATGAGTGAGGAGTAATTCAGAAATGCGCCAGTTTGGGTATATACGCGGGAAACCTGTGAGGAAATGGGGCAATAACCAGGAGCATGTCATAAATGGTTACATTATAATAACTTAGTACACAGTATGAATAAAACCATTGGTGTTCTTATTAATATATATATATATTTTACTTTCATTTATAGATGTTGTTATATTTTATATATGTGTTTACCATATGTTTATATTTTAGCATGCAGAGATCGTACTCAAATTGCTGACGTTTTACTATAAGGCCTGCATGTACTCTCCAGAGTTAGCCTATTTCAGGCACACTATAAGTAATGATATTTTGGAACTACAAAAATCCATGGATAGGCAAAACATATTGATATTTTAATGTTGATTTGATAATTTTGCCTATTGGACGAGGGATATGCTGATTGTCCCCTCACATGCTCGGACATTTGAACTGTTTTGTCGTGCGCAAGAACATTGACAATACTTGTAAATTGTTTCCTTTTTGTCTAATTGTCAAATGATTATGGGCTATATAACTAATTTTCATTTCCATGGATACGTTTGACTTTCGGTGTGCACCTTAATCCTGAAGCATGTAGGAACGTTTATATTTTCAAACATGTTAATACCAGCAAAATAACAGAATATACAAATGTATCAAGTTTACATTTAAAGGTATAATCTCCATTTTTTTATGATCTGCACTATAACAATGATGGCTGACACTATCCAGAATGTAATTTTGAACTAAAAAAACCCAAAGTATTTATCTTGGATAGGATTAAAAAACAGATTTACAGTTACAGTAGATAAGGTAAACATACTTCATTGAACACCTTAAAGACCGGGGTCGACCTATTTCTTTTACCAGGTGGTAGGCTATTAGGCCTAGACCCCGCCCATAGCTGGACAGTGCTCTATAAATAGCTAGCAGCAAGTTAAAGCACATGGCTAGTATACAGCATGCATTATAAACATCATACACACTACTGTGATAGGGTATTACTTACAAGCGATGTGTTTCGTTTTCGTTTCCTTGCTTTCTTGTACAGAGTGTCAACATATCTTTTCCAAATATTTTGCCTGAACTTGAATGTACATTTTTTGTTATTTTTCTTTCCTTTGGTACTGCGTGGTACAGTTGGTTTTGAGGATTCCAAACAGATGTTTATCCACGATCAACATTTTCATTCCATTGACAGACTGTTAAGTTGGCTCTTGATCTGTGTTGGTCATCTGAGAAAGCAATA
>NW_018407222.1:9775-10054 GCF_002113885.1 Mizuhopecten yessoensis | reverse complement strand
ATTCCTGTCATGAGTATGGACTCCCACAGAGACAGTGTTGTCAGAAAGATAGTTATATATCTTTTCTGTTCCCAGTTTCTCATGTCGCTGAGAAACGTTGTCATCTGCTTTGGTAACATGTTGGCAGTTTATAACTTTATGTGTGCGGTCACCAATAGCAACAACACTTGTGTCCTTGGCATTCTTCCTCCATCCATGCCTGGCATCCGTCATCATATCAATACTCCCTAACCTCTCATCTTCATAAAGACCAACTTCCCCGAGGAGTGCTGTTGATGG
>NW_018407222.1:7831-8135 GCF_002113885.1 Mizuhopecten yessoensis | reverse complement strand
TGATACGGAGCCGTATCAGCTAAATGGCCTGGGGAGAACCCTGACTGTCCACCTTGTTGTCCTTTGAACAGACCGTTCGGACATCTGTTGAAATAGTTTGTTTTATTTGTATGATGAACAAGAAGAAACTAACCGCACAGGCAAAAAATATGAGATGGAACGTTCTTTATTGGTACTGAAATATGTTATACATAGCAATCAGCTCCTACAGTAAAGTGAAATCTATTCTAAATCTGGAAACAGTTCGAAGGAAGCACCTACCATTTCGGCTAATGCCTTAAACCATTATTAGTCAGCTACGTTA
>NW_018407222.1:4659-4895 GCF_002113885.1 Mizuhopecten yessoensis | reverse complement strand
CTTGTCACACATTTAAAGCTACTGAATGAGTTACTAAAATTATAATATGAGGATAATTGAAAACCTTTAATCAGATTATTTACCGATATAATATGAAAAAGCTTTAAAGACAAATAATATATTTAAGGGCAATCCCTACGAATCATATCTAACATTCGGTGCAATCCCTCTTTTCTTGTTCTACAATCTTCAAATTAATCAAAATATCATCATTTATAACATAAAATAGATTTTTG
>NW_018407222.1:829-971 GCF_002113885.1 Mizuhopecten yessoensis | reverse complement strand
ATACATTCTAAAATAATGTAACGATGTGGTACATATTTTTGCCAAATACTATTTGTAAGATTAAATTAATTTATTAAAACAAAACATAAAGTTATAATATTTTTGAGATATCATCTATTACTGTCAAGCTAATAGTTTATAC
>NW_018407222.1:0-459 GCF_002113885.1 Mizuhopecten yessoensis | reverse complement strand
CCATAGTCGATTCGTATCAGCAACTCAGTTCCATATTACTTAATCTAAAATAAACTTTATAAATTTTCAGCTTTTGACACATTGCAAATATCTTAATCCTACATGTTCTGACTGTACATAGTATACGACAGTCATTAGATCAGCTCTATCTTTTATCTGTTGCAAAGAGGTTTTCCTTTACGCTTTTCAAGAAAGGTGACGTTTTAACATTCACATCCTTTTATTGATGATGATGTTGAATATTTGCAAAGTGAAGTAAACTAATAAAAAGAAAACGAAAAAGGACCGCACCTTATTTTCTTCTTTTGGCTAGTTTACTTTGTTTCTTTCCTGTATTATTTTCCAGCACATCAAATTATTACTTCAAGTCTACATAATAAAAAAACTGACGTAGTTCTTTCTTGTAAAGTTACAATATGTTTATACATTTTGTTACATCATTTCATCATATCTGTTCTC